>NC_092344.1:74015564-74315564 GCF_963676685.1 Mytilus edulis
AGGTCCACAATCCTTTAATGAGATCAAAAGACAACAATCTACAACACACTTTGTATAGTAAACTAAAGTCTGAGCAAAACGAAATCGACCAAATAACAGTGCTAATCTTGATTCTTTACTCCTTGAAAGATTAAAAACTTGCTGAACAAACATTTTGTTACTGCAAAATATTAGAACCTTTCCTTGTGTCAAATTTGAAGACTTGTTTTTGTAAAGAAGCATAGTCCCTCTGTTTACACATTAAAAGAAAGGATATGGGGTGATGCATATAAAACATTAAACCAGGTGTTAAGTTAAGTAAGTCACTCTTTAATCAAAATTGAGAAATAGTGTAAATATGAAGTACTAGTGCGAATTTGAAGTAATAGATGCCTTTAAATACATTTTAGACGTAATTATAAAAATTAAACGGCCGTATCAGTACCCAAGACTGCTATTCAATCAAGTATAATGCAACATATGCAGTATACACTAGCCCCTTCTTCTCTATCAAAACTGGTTAAAACAATTGTTGATATCTGCGTGACTGCAAGCTTTTCTGTAGTTGTTGGAACGTGATGTAATTCTATCTCTCCTATAGTAACTTATGATGAATTTGGCTGCACGACGCTTTATAGTTGCGATGGCTATGTTTTCCGGTTGAATGGTTTAAAATAGTACACAAACATTCGATATGTGGGCGGACAAGATTGGACAAGGGTGTTGTAGCTTGTTGCTTTTGTGTATTTGGAGGACGAGCTGCTTATATGTCACCTCAAAAATCTAAAGGTGTTGTTTGCCTTTTTCGTGAAGCTACTGATAAGTGTTCTTACTGCTGATTGTAACGCCCAAGTATTTCGCCCGGTCAGTCGGTTGTAAAATTAAGCCATGCATGGAAAAATCGACCTTAGTTATTTTCCGCTTGTTGGTCATGTTATGAACCTCATCATCCAGTCTTTCTATCACTGTTGCAGTTAATCAAGATCTTTTGAAATTTTGATAGTAGGTCATATTTATATAATGGACTTTGATGCGACTGTCATACAAGTGAGAGGTTAAGCTAGCTATAAAACCAGGTTCAATCCACCATTTTCTACATTTGAAAATGCCTGTACCAAGTCAGGAATATGACAGTTCTTGACCATTTGTTTTCGATGCGTTTTGTTGTTTGATTTTGCCATGTGATTGTGGACTTTCCGAATTGATTTTCTTCTGAGGCCGGTATTTTTTGTAATTTTACTTTTTATAGACTAGATTATTTAATGGTGGACAGACTTTCCTAGTGGCATTATATGACACGCCATCAACCAATTTCTTACTGTTATCTGTCTACAAGGAAGCTCTTAATCCACTGCAGTGTACTGCTATTCACGTTATATAAGTGCAGTTTCACAGCAAAACTCTCATTTTCACAGCAAAACTCTCATTTTCACAGCAAAACTCTCATTTTGTCAAAAGCCTTACTGAATCAAGCAGGATACGTGTAGCATCTATCTGCTGTTCAGTCCCTTGTCCAGATCATCAATCGTATTGATGGACTGGCGCTCGCATTATTGCCTTTTTACTATTCATCGGCTCTGGTGTGTTTGGCCTCTAGGTGGTTGATGATATGGCTGTAAATAATGTGCATTACAACTTTATAGCAAACTGATGTTTGTTATACAGAACGATCGCTTTATTTCCTTTCTTACATATTGGAATGACGAATGCTAGCTTCCTATCATCTGGAACGGTCCCTTGGTCAATTGATTGTTGGAACAGCATTTTTAAAAAAGTGATCACTGTCACCGTATTCTTCGTGACTTTGGTTGATATTCTGTCGAGCTTTGTGAGGATTAAAGTCTTTTAGCAATTTCAGAACACCTTTCTATGTGTGTTTGGCTTTATAGTAATTCCCCCAAGATGTTGCATACTGTTTGAGTTTCTGGTGTTGAAGACTGACAAAAACTAGCGGTTCAGTATTTCCGCTTTTTCTGATGATGTTGAATGTAAGTACCCTCGTAACGTATAGTGGGACAATACAAGCGTTTTCAGATTTTGATAAATGAGTAGAATTTCTTCGTAGTTTTATTGTATACCATGTTATTGATGGAGTTGTTGTAGGTTGTCCTGCATTTGTCGTTACTTTCTTTTTTCTTCTACAAAGAAAAAAAAAATATCAATAATCGAATACAAAGATTGCCAAATTAATTCGTCTTTCACTTGATTCGTTTTGGGTTAAAATGTGTAATCGTCATTATCCTAACTAAGCATATTCAATCAACTTTTGTATTGATTGAAACTATTTAATTTCCAAGTAACGTAACGTTATCCTATTCATGATAAAACGATTTTAACAACATCGCGATATCGGTCACTTAATTAACGATTCGTAGGTGTGTTGACATTAGAAAAATGTTATATGACTCTTTTTGGCTCCAAAAGTTAATCATTAATCATTAATACCAAAAAAAAATAGAATTGAACTCTACATAAGAGATGCCAAACAGCCATGTAATTTCATGTCAAACTGCATAATTAGTCGGGAAAGCCCCAGAATTTATTCTCCGCTGCTCGAAGTACTGTGTTATTATGTATTCATTATCTCTCACATCGATGCATTCACTGTAATTAGTTGATCAATTTCCTGCAAGAAGTCAAAATTGAAGAAAAAAACAGTTATACACAACTTTAGCTAACAAAATAACATAGAGATTTATAACTTCTAGGTATATCGAATACGAATATCTGGATTTCAATTATTGACAATGGTATATGGTAACATAGCACTTTACGTATCCCAAAATTGAAAAAAATAGCTAAAAGTTTTTTTATGCCCCACCTACGATAGTAGAGAGGCATTGTATTTTCTGGTCTGTACGTCCGTTTGTCCGTCTGTCTGTTCGTTCGTCCGTCCGTTCGTCCCGCTTCAGGTTAAGGTTTTTGGTCAAGGTAGTTTTTGATGAAGTTGAAGTCCAATCAACTTGAAACTTAGTACACCTGTTCCTTATGATATGATCTTTCTTATTCTAATGCCAAATAAGAGTTTAGACCCCAATTTCACGGTCCACTGAACATAGAAAATGATAGTGCGAGTGGGGCATCCGTGTACTGGGGACACATTCTTGTTTAGTAACTATTAAACAATTTGTATTTTTATGATTTGACATAATGATTATGAACGTAACATATATAAATTTATTTAAATAAGTCTAATAGTTTCGAGTAATCTTTTTTTGCTAACAAACTTTTGGGGGATCGAACTCATACCTTTTAATATATTTAAATATACATTAACAGTATAAACCAACAAAAGTATTTTAAAAGTTGCAATTAGCGTATGTAAAGGTCATCCATTCCTTACATATGAATAGTACTGCTACTGGGCGGATGATACCTTTTCGGATAATGAAATTACACTCGCAGCAGTATTAATGGTGACCACTTAGATACGCTTGACACAAACAATGTAAAAATTCAAAGATAAGCAACGCATAACATGCATGCACATCGAAATTAAAGAGGGTTTACACTTCAATTCTCAATATTACATTATATAACATTAAGTCATCAGATCAACTCTACTTGGACGAGTTACAATGTACACACCTATTTTTTATGCCCAACCTACGATCGTAGAGGGGCATTATGTTTTCTGGTCTGTGCGTCTGTTCGTCCGTTTGTACCGCTTCAGGGTAAAGTTTTTTGGTCAAGGTAGTTTTAATGAAGTTGAAGTCCAATCAACATAAAACTTAGTACACATGTTCACTATGCTTTGATCTTTCTAATTTAAATGCCAAATTAAAGTTTTGATCCCTATTTCACGGTCCACTGAACATGGAAAATGATAGTACGAGTGGGGCATCCGTGTACTATGGATACATTCTTGTTTATGAATAAAATTAGAGAAAATATACAGTGAATATGAAAACTAATAATCTAAATGCATTAGTTTATGCATACAAGTAGGTAAGCACTGGTTACTACTTTGTAAGTAACCTCGTTAACTGACAGTCTAGGGTTGGTACAGTGGTTGTAATAACATTTGTTGTACCGATTTTAAAGACAAAATAAGCATTTATATATTAAGAATAGACAGCACATCTTTTGAAATCTGATGGAAGATCTTTATTGAGAGGGGCTAACTTATTGTAACTATTGTAAGCTTTGATAATTTCTGTTTTTTCAAGTGAAAAAAAAATTCATAAGCATATGTTTATTTCAAATCAAAGTTTACACATGTGTTTCATTTTGCGTCATCTGATTTTTATTTACACACTCCTTCAATTATTTTTAATATAAATTACCTTACAAGATTTTTTTTAATATAATTAAATTATCTTTCAAGACTGTTTCAACAGAAGCGTGTTTTGAATACCTTTTGATCTTTATGTTTACAGTAACTATATCTAAAAGTTCTTGATTTGTATCCGTTTGAAATAATATTTTACTATTGCAATAAGTACTAGAAAAGAACATATTGCTATGTTTACCAAACAAAACTTGTCCATATGCTTACTTACAACTGTTCTTTTCCATTGCACTTAATGACAAGAACTAACTTACAAAATATTTAATAATTTAATTAAGCTTTCAAAAAGGGAAGTACATTTATACGTTCGATCATATTAATAAATCATTTTTCAAAAGATTCATGCGAGGTGGCACTTAACAACAGGATTAAAGACGTTTAGATTTCATTTATATTTTTCTTGTATAGTATGGCACTTGTTTTATATCATCATTCCACATGTTTGAATAAAGGTGCTGATGTTCATTTCTGCAGTTTTCAAATTAAGAGCAGTTTTTGAATCAAAGTAATGTTCTAAATTAAGTTTACAGAGAATGTCTTTCAATTCGCTACACCAATTGTCGGTACAACGATTATAGTCTGTATTAAAGGCGACCTTCGTTATGTGTTCATCTTCAAATTTGAGGACTCTGTTCCAATACCTGACCATGTTTATCCATCTTCGAAACTGGCTTGGGATCCATCCAACATCTCCATGTAGGGCGAGAGTAGGCACAAAACGATGAACGACGTCTATTGTTAGAAATTTTCTGTATCCCCAAACACCTGAGGCATAATCTAAGATAGGAACTACACACAAGTAATACAGTTTTTCGTAGGCATTAAATCCAAAGTCTTTATTGTTATGAATTTTGGATATGATCGACCCTAGTGCTCTCCCACCGCCTTTCGACAAATTTTCCGCATTGGTTATGAAACTTCCGTTATGACTAAATGTAATCCCTAAATACTTGTAATTTTCAACCTTCTCCAATTTGTTTTTTCCAACTGTAAAATCAAATTATATATATATGTATATTTAAAAAGAAAGGATGTGAGTTATCTATTCATGACTCAAAAACAGTACATAGGGTGTGCCTTTTTAGCCATTTCACGTATTTTCTGAATAAAAATTATTTGATTTGCAAATAATACATATTCATGAACGCCTAGTTTTCTTTCTGTTTCATATACCAACCAGTCTGTGCGGGATGTTACACTATAATATATTGCCTATATTAACTGTATTAACTGTATTCACTGGCTTAAATGTGCTACCAGAGAAATGTATTTAGTAGTGTCTTCTTCAAAAATGTTGGCTAAAGTCATATACCAAACGAGTGAAACCTGCCTCTCGCTGATTGTTTTTTAATTATCAGGTGTTAATTTGTTACAGAAAACCCTTACCAGTTGCAAATTCCATACGAATTACAAGTAGTTAGTACATGCAAATGTTAACTCGATTACGTGTTAACTCATCGGTAATGAGACTAATAATGTTCAATGTCATATTAAAACAAACATATATGTTGTTGTGTTTTTTTTATCTGGACTGTAAATTGTTTACCATTTTCTTGTAAGACATTGCTAGTGTGTTTCCCACTCTTTACTTAAAACATGTCTGACGTTATTCATTCATTACAAATTCATCATGATGTCAATATTTCCAAGGCTTGTGTGTCGTTCGGTCGGTCACATTCTAGGAAAAAAGGACTGGAATGTGGTTACGGCACTTGGAACATATCAATCGTCGTCTGTTAAACAGATATTACCATTATATTATAATTCGTTTCAGTGTGTGTAACATTTTAATGTTGTGTTTCTGTTGTGTCGTAGTTCTCTTATATTTAATACGTTTCCCTCAGTTTTAGTTTGTAACCCGGATATGTTTTTTCTCTATCGATTTATGAATTTCGAACAGCGGTACACTACTGTTACCTTTATTTACCATGCGGTAAACCAATTGTGATGCAACTGTAAAATTAAGCAAAAGATGATTCCAACTTAACGACTTGAATCTCTTGGTTTATTAGCTTCACTGTAAATAGACAACTACGATCAAGTAAATCATAAAAGATAAGCAAGCTCTTTAATATTGTATTACTTTGGAGAAATATACATCATATGCTGGCTTTGTTGAAATGTTGCTACAAATGAATAGAAAATTCACAGTTGTAAGGCTAACATCATCTCTTTTAAAATTTTGTTCTTAACCGACCCTCATTGTCCATTTCTAGATATGTGACAGACGTATCTGTATCTGTCGTATCCCTTTTTCCAATATTTTTCAACATATTTTCAACATATCTATAATACATTAAATTAAAAAGTGAAAGGAAATCATCTTTATAGCAGAACATAAATTTAAAAAATAATACTAAATTCTTTTCGTCTTTATAAGAATCTCATGTATGAAGGTTGCCTTGATTGAATAACAGACTAAGTCGCAAGAGGGGGAACACAGTTGGTTCACATATGAATGCCGATGGTTTGTTGAAAACTCTTCATCCAAACGTAACAAATATGTTGTCAATCAAGAATCAATCAACTTTACAACATTTTGAGTATTTTAATTTAGATGCAGATTGAGACCATGAATTAATAGTTATCAAATTTCAGTACAAGTGCACTGGAATCCAACTTATATTAAGTTAATATATGTCTTAATGATATATCATTTTTCCATCGCGTTAAGGAATATCTCAGGCAATTTCCAGATTGAAAAGCTCATCCAATTCTTCTTAATTTTCAGAATTTAAGTCAATACCCATAATTATTTCATTGTATTATTTAATTTTCCAAAGAAAAATCGTTTTATGCATTGGTCATATATTTTCGCGTATACTAATTTTACTAATGACAGATTAAGTTATCAACGAAATACTCATGCAATGTCGTTAATGACACTGGTACGAAGTCGTCACAGAATAAACTAATTTATTTCAACATGTGTGGAATATTAACTGTTTTATTATACTTTTGGATGTTTGTTGTTTACGTAACAGTGTGTGATACAGTATTGCAATCTAATTGCATTTTTGCCATTTTTAAGGGACTTTCCATTTTCAATTTTCCTTGGAGTTTGGCATTTTTTGTTATTTTAATTTTTAGGCTGAAAAATAATTGGAACAAGAGTGAACAAATTCGATATTTGACGTGCACACTTGTTCATCTGTAATATTGTGTTATAAATTATTATTGGCCGAAATGGAGGTAACAGGACGGCCATTATTGTTATGTATAAACGGGAAAAGTACTTAATGCTAGTTCTGTGAAAAAATCTAATCAAAATGAGGTTAATAACACCAGCAGAGAGGACCAAAGTATAACATCATAAGTAACAAATACAAATTATTAAGCCTACATAAAATCTGCTAGAACCGAATACTTCACCTCATCAATAAAACAGCAACGATGACCAGCTATTATCTTATAAATAACTAAGAGAGAAGACCATTTGCCTCAACTCATTATTAAGAACAGCAGAGGGCTACAATGCAAAACATCACGAATAAAAGGAGCAGAGATGAAAAACACAACCACATGATTTAAAAAAAACCAGACAGGTCCCAATACATAACCGAATGAATAAAAGATTAGGAGGGGTCTTTTTCCAATGAAAAGAATAGCAGACAGGACCAAATAAATAACAGAAAGAATACAAAAGCATGAGATGATCAGATACATGATCTCATACATATAAACAGCAGAGGAGACGAAACATAACTGAATGCATATTTGATCAGACAGGATCAAATACCCTACCTTATGAATTAAGTAGCAAGGAAGACAAAAAATATAACATCATCCATGAATTAGCAGAAATGACAAATACACTACCTCGTGAATATGAAAGATGAGTAAACAAATAAATAACATCGAGAATAAAAATCTGTAAGGTCCAAATAATTTTTTGATTATAAACACCAGATATGTCCAAAACGTAACTTTTCTTTGTTATTTTGATAAGTGTATAGCAAAAACATATATGTAAAAAATGCGTCACATTAATGCTTCATCAGGCTCTGACAAAAATCATGTTTTCATACGCAATAAAATAGGGTTATTGCATGCATATTACCTCATGAAGCATTATATTGAACTTGCAATATAAACATCTATTTAGGACAATATTTACCAATAGTACTCATGATGTAAAACCATATATATCTTTTTAGTATTTCTTTTATTGTTTATATTGTCATTGAAACAGAAAATATTGTTAGACATACGTTTATTATATTATAACACGGGAAGATTATCCGTCATTGCGTTCATTTCGTTTCCTAAATCTCTAATCTCTCACAATATACTCTCTGTCGCAAATTGGCATAAAATATAGAAGCAGGATAATTTAAGCCAAAAACGCTCGTCACCTTGCAATTGGAAGTAGGAAATAAGCATCCCTGTGTCACCTCTATGCTGCATATTAATTAGTTTTGCTCACTCATGTATATATATATTTCTGAGTGAGACATCTCGTCAATGGTTGCTTTGCCAGTATCTAATATATATTTTTTTCATTTATTTAAACATTGTATGTTTATAATAGAACACTACCTTTGATAGTTTCTGTTTTATTTATTCACTCATTGTTTTGACCCACGAGACTAAATTGCGATTACGTATTGGAAAGACATAAGTTGAAGACTGTATGTTGACTTCGAGATGTCGTTTGGTTGGGGTCTCGTTGACGTTCGTATTACTCGCATCTTTTATGTATTTATGCATTATCTTTATATATATTTACAGATAAATACGGCGCACTGGTAAAATTTAACGAGAAAGGTGATGCTTTAGGAAGATACAATATCATGAATTATCAACTTAATCGAAATACACGGTTATATGAGTACGTTGCAGTTGGAAACTGGTCCACTTCTTTGGAGCTTGATACTGAAAAGATTGTCTGGGCTGGCGGAACAAAAGATATCCCATCTTCAAGATGCAGTAGGCCATGTGAATTCGACGAATATAAGCATGTTGGGAAAAACGGAAACGCGAATCAGTGTTGTTGGATGTGTATTAAGTGTAAAGAATATCAATATTTAAAAGACGAGTTTACTTGTGAGGAGTGTGGCTACGGTGAATGGCCGGATCTGGATAAAAAGGGTTGTCATTCTCTTGCTGAGAAATACATGCAATGGAATACAATATACGCTATAATCCCCATCGTTTTAGCATGTGTAGGGCTATTTTCAACATGTACGGTTATAGTCACGTTTTTCAATTTTAGAGACACGCCCATTGTGATGGCGTCGGGACGTGAACTTAGTTATATGTTGTTGTCAGGGTGTATTTTGTGTTATTTAATAACATTCGTGCTGATAGCCAAGCCTTCCACCTTTATATGTGGAATTCAAAGATTCGGTGTTGGTTTTGGGTTTTCTGTGATGTATTCCTCGCTACTGACGAAAACAAACCGAATTTCAAGAATTTTTGATAGTGCTAGACGGTCTGCACGGCGACCGCCATTTATAAGTCCAAAATCACAAATTGTGATAGCTAGTATTCTCATATTTATACAAGTATTATTCACTGCTATCTGGTTAGTATTAGAAAGACCAGGAACCAGATTGTATACTCCAAATGAGCGAAGGGATGAGGTTATCCTGAAGTGTAGGACAGACGATATATCATTCCTCATGTCATTAGTGTATAACATGCTACTCATTATCATATGTACATACTTTGCAATAAAAACGAGAAAAATTCCGGAGAATTTCAACGAATCCAAGTTCATCGGATTTGCCATGTACACTACATGTATAATTTGGTTAGCATTCATTCCGATATATTTTGGAACTTTAAATTCATTCCAGGTAAGATTTTTATTGTTTAAGTTTGACAATTGTTTCTTTAATATTGCTGCAAGAAACAAAGTTGTTTTGGAAACAGAACATCAAGGAAAAGTAAAATCACAAAAATACCGAACGTCGAGGAAATTTCAAATTGGAAATTCCCTAATCAAATTGCAAAATCAAAAGCTCAAACAAATCAAACGAATGGATAACAACTGTCATATTCCTGACTTAGAACTGGGCTGAAAAGATATAAAACAAATGTCATCTGTATCTATATAAATACAAAGCGATGTGAAATAATTGCAACGATCCGGCAGAAACCAAATGGCGAGAGTATAAATAAATACACTTTTAAGTATTATACGGCAACAATAAGCAAAAAACCATATCCTATAATAAGATTTAAAGATTTTTACATATTTAAATTTGAGTTTGAAAACATCACGGAAATGTTCAAACGTTCAAGTGCGCTTAAATGAAAGAAGCAATAAATGTAGACCAATTATAACTCTGGTCGTGGTACTATACACACACGGGCATCTTCAACAAGGCTGTAAACCAAAAATCATCTTATTCCATCCTTACGTCATGCCCTTTGTCAACATATAACTTTCATTATGATCACAATATTACAAGAACATTCGACCAGGATATGTATAGCACTACATTTCTCCTGTTTTATCCCATCATTGGTTACATGTACTTCTTTCCAGACTGTATACAACTATGGACCTCTTATAATGTATTTATTTGCATTGATTATGTGCATTTTCGACCAGGCTGATTACAATGGATTTCCCCTCTTATGTTTTAACATTGTGTTCAAGCTCTTTTGACTAGCTTGTATTTAACTTGGGAACTCCTGCTATTTTCTTTCAATGGATGATTGCACTATATGCTGTTTACAACAGTTGTACACATGCTGTGTTCTTTCACTGGTCGCATGTATTTTTGAACATACTATGAAGAACTGAGTTCCTCCTGCTATTTACGTAATGATTATTGAAAAACTGGTCATTATCGTGATATATGGACTACCTAAAGGACATTGGTATTGACTAAGGCAGCGATAAGGACTACCCATGAGTGATGTCATTGTCGCTATCGCAGTCAATACCACTGTCATACGGGCAACCAATGCATCACTATAATGACTTTTTTTAAACAGTCTGGTCAAAAATGAACTTAATTAAGAATACAGATTGTCATGTGATCTCTTGTTATCCAATAAGAGAAACCGATATGAAATACTGTAAACAAACTTATTTTCGCGGATACTTTATGTCGCATTAAGCCCTTTTTAGCCCTTTTGTGGCGATTAAATTTCGCGATTCTTAAATTTACTTGATGAAGTAAAGTAATATCTACTTGCGAATCGCGAAAATAAATCGACCTCGAAAATTAGTTGGTTCACAGTAATGTTCTTTCAATGGTTGTACGCATTTTTGACCAGTTAATTAACAACTGGATTATATCCTGTTAAGGTTTTCCTTTGGATTATATTCTGTGAAGGTCTTTCTCTGGTTTAATGCACTTTTAGCCATGCTACATTCAACTGAATAGCGGATGTGTTCTTCTTCTTTTACTGGTTGCACTCACTTTCAACAAGGCCGTGCTCAACTTCGTTAGCCTCGTTGCACACACTATATAACTAGGTTACTGCTGATATTTCATTTATTGCTAGTACAAAACCGACAAGACTGTAAACAATGGGATAATTCCTGTCAATTTTCAACCCCATACACATGCATTATTATTCTGAGTGCATTTCAATAGATAATTTCTGTCATGTTATCATGACTTTGTAATAATAGACTGAAAGAAACTTTACACCAGAGATCGCAAAAAGGAAATCGCTCTTAAAATATGTCAGAAAAAGGCGGCTTGGGTTTGTTTAAACAACATTCTTGCATTATTTTCATATAGACTATACTAATATATTTTTCTGTACGTACCTCACCTCAACTATGTTTTAGAAACAGCTTGATAAAAGAGATACTAACCTATGGGTTCCTAGGAGTGACTTTTAGAGCTAAGTTCCTAATTCAATCTTAATAAGAAAGCTGTAGCAAGCATTGATACAAACAAAACAAGCAAGCCAACAATAGTGTCATTTTACAAGCATTCGATAATTAACTCTAAAAGTTTTATCATAGTCACTTTAACTAGCATGCAAGTGGGTACCTGTTTAATACATAGCAAAGCATTTGTTCTTTTCATTTTAATAACTTTTTGTTATGGCCTATTGATAACTACTGATTGGAATATTATTTTTTATGACAAGCTTAAAGTTATTTTGTTTATTCTAAACTATTGCCTGTTATCTTAAAGATTCGTGACTGGCTAATGCAATTTCCTTTTTAATTCCCTCATTTTCGTTTGATTACAAAAGTGATAGAAATATGCAGCATTTCAAAAATGAATCATATAATTTTCAATAACAATTTTAATGTGGGACATCACTTTTAGCAAAATCATTACATATAACTGAATCTACTATCATTTATCACGTGGGCCTCTTACTCATTTATATATATGTGTCATAACCCTGGACTAAATACTCACTTGGATGTTGACAATTTTGTACAGACAAGAACTTACACCTGCGTCGATATTTACCAATACATAAAGTCATATTACATTTCTTATTTCCTGTCTTATACCGCAGCATGTTTCTTTGAATGATATAAATTGTGTAATTATAAACGGTTCGCCCAAGTAAATAAACTAATTGTGACCTATGATAGCTTAATAAACAGTATGGGATTTGCTTATTATTGAAGGTTGAGCAGTTACTTATAGTTGCGAACATCAACGCGTCATTTGATCTCTGGTAGATTTGTCTCATAGACAATCATTATTTCAAATCTCCTTAGTTTATCTATTTTGTTAACAACGCAGAACGTCTAAATATTTCTATATTAGTATGACTTTTCAATGTGTTTTCATTATTTCTATCAAGCGACGGATCATTTTGTAACAAGTATTTATGTATCCTTCATCAATAAAATCTGCAGTACCAATGATGATGAAGGGACTAAATTATTTTGTAATCTTTTCCATCTGCTACAACCAGTTCTTTCTTGTACTCTATGGACCATTTTGTTATCAGAACAATTTCATGCCTGGATCAACACGGAAGATCGTATCGATCCCTGACTTGACATAGGATTATATCATCTTATAAATCTACATTTTTACTGACAGCCTCTTCCGTTTAATATCTTATTAAATAGCACCCTACTAAATAGAAAGGTTTAATTCTGATTGGGTCAGGTCAAAACAATAAGTTCACATTTATAAAAGAAGCCGATATCGATATTTGTTAGTAATTGATTGTCTTATTATAGAAGTTTGCTCAGTGTTCCCAAGAGAATTAAATGATCTTCCAAATAAATGTCTTAGTTTTTATCGAGGTTAACTAAATTTGTCCATCAACTGTTAAAAAGGAAAATAAATGAAATTTAAGAAATTGAAATAGTTGTATATTAATCGCGTTTGATTCTTAAAACGGAAGTTTTGTAACACTGTACATTGATGGTAATAAAGCAGAGTTAGACGGAGCTGACAGCTTAGCTGTAACCATGTTACCAAAGACACTAAATTTATTATAACCTTATTTGATTTATTCATTTAATTTATACAAGTCTGTGATGAAACCTTTTAATATTAGATCAGCTTGGCAAATTATGGCAACCTAGTAGACAGTTCTTGGACTAGTTTCTTTAATACAAGGAAATCCCAGTATCTTTATTGATACTGTTAAATAAAAGAAACTAATTAGAAAGAGAAATAGTACGTTACTGTTTATCGTTAATTGATTATGGGCATGATAAGACTGGTATTTTTATTGTTTTAATCAGTATTCTACATTGACATAAGACGGCGGTTATATATCTCTGTACTCTTAAAGCTAATATGGGAATCCGAGTTCAGATGATTTATAAAGATAAAAACATCTGGTATGATTGCAAGTGAGACAACATTCCGCAAGAGATCAATTAACGTAGAAGTTAGCAAGTGTGGGTCCAAATACTGTATCTTCAACAATGAGCAAAATTCAAACCGTCTAGACGGCTATAAAAGGCCCAGATATAACGAATTTAAAACAATTCAAATAAGTAAACGTAATTGCATGATTTATGCGCAAAACAATAAAAAAAAATATATTATACACCGTCAAACGACATCCATTAAATTACAGGACCCTGCATTGGGAGTAGAACATGCAGAATAAGGCGGGATAAAATTTGTTTGCATGCGCCCAAACATCTACTAACCTGAAACAGTGGTGGAAAATCACATTAAAGGACAATACTATAATAATCAAATCGTTTCAGAGCAAAAAAAAAAACTAACAGAAATCTGAAGAAAATGTAAAGTGCACTTGATTTTGTATAAAATTAGTGAAAGTCATATTAAATTTGTTTGTTTTCTCTTCACAGATCCAGATAACAACATTAAGTGTGTCAATTAGTCTGAGCGCAACAGTCATTCTAGTGTGTTTGTTTACGCCAAAAATGTACATTATAGTCTTCCATCCTGCCAAAAATGTTCGAAAACTAACTATGAATTCAACTAGTACAAAGAAACCACAGTTAACTAGTAGTTCTGTATTGAACAGTAACAATTACGGTTAGTATTATATATTTTAACATTCAAATTTTATTTTATAGTTTCAAGAATTTGATAAATTCTAAAACTAAAACAACGGTCAATTTGATATAAAAAACGAAAATATTACAGAAAGAATTCGTATTTATAAAAGAGAAGCTGAAATAGGTTATGACAAAGAAGGTGCAATTTAAACAAAACGGTTCCGATAAACTAAGGCAGCTTCATCTGAGTTTGCATTGTTTCATTGACATCATACACTTTTTTAATACAAAAGGTACATTCAATGATTAATTACTTGAACATACAAAAACTAATAAATAAACATCAAACAGTTGCTTGTTATATTCGAGTTTTAACTCAAAACATGTTCTTGGATTAATTTTCATTGCTTGTTATATTCGAGTTTTAACTCAAAACATGTTCTTGGATTAATTTTCATAAGTGCAAATTGGAACCACACTTTCTTTAGTCGTAGAATCATCAAATTTGGCAATAATGTACCTCTGGGGATAAATAACACAATACAAAGAAATTTGGTCTAGCTCGCCTGGTTCGGCAACTGGAGTAAAAACAGTGACAAAATCCTATATGATATTTTTTTCTCCCATGGGATTTTTAAAAATCCTACAGGATTTTGAGAAATCCTATCGGATAAAGTCATAATCCAATAGGATATTTTTATATCCTACAGAATAAAAAATATCCTTTAGGATATATTATCTCCCTTAGGATTAAATAAAACCCTAAGGAAAAATAAATGCATTTCCTACAGGATATTGCTTACCCTATAGGATATTTGTTTATTAAAAGAATCCCATGGGTTTAAACATTTCTATTGGATTAATAAATATCCTAAGGGATGTCATTACAGAAAAAAAGTGGGATAAAAAAATATCCGAAGGGTTATGCATGTTATTGGTATATGCATTCGATAGAAATTTTAATTTTTTATTTTGTATATATTTTGATTAGATGAAATTAATTCAATATTTGAGAAGCTATTTAAAAGTTTTTATATGCACGCGCCGACATTTTGGATTTGCAAGACCGATGATCATATTCACTACCAATTATCGTGTAGATTAGGTCCTTTGATATAAATGATTAGGTGTGATTAGGGCTGGGGTGTTAATAAACACATAAAAATAATGAAGATATTGTTTCTGCAAAAACGTTTAATAAACTTTTTTGTTTTATTTCAATTTTGTAATAGATTAATCATGTATATCTATTATATAGTCATTTTATAAAATTTACTGTTTTCAAAACTATGTATTATTCTTAATAATAATGAAGTTTTTGTCCCAGGCGGATAACCCTAGCCTCACAACTTTTTGGAATGTTTGGTCCTCGGCGATCTTCAACATTGTGGCGTATAAAAATATTTTTTAACCTGTTACCTTTTGACGGCTTTTATTCATTTGTTTCTCTGTCCTATATTTTCTCCCATTCATCAGTTTATTTATTGTAACCCTGTCGTATAATGCTGTCATTTTAATGTTATAATTAACACTGCCATTAAATCGGAAGGTTTGGCATGCCACAAAACCAGGTTCAACCCACCATTTTTTCATAAAATGCCCTGTACCAAGTCAGGAAAATGGCCATTGTTATTTTATAGTTCGTTTCTGTGTGTGTTACATTTCGGTGTTGTGTCTCTGTTGTGTCGTAGTTCTCTTATATTTGATACGTTTCCCTCAGTTTGAGTTTGTAACCCGGATTTGTTATTATCTCTATCGATTTATGAATTTTGAACAGCGGTATACTACTGTTGCCTTTATTGTATTAGTTGAAGCCATTTTAAAAATCTTCAAAAAGTCAGAAAATTTTTCATTCAATTTATTTCATTATCCTGTGGGATTTACAAATGTCTTAAGGGAGAAAAAAATATCCTACAGGATTTTGTCACTGTTTTTACTCCAGTTGCCGAACCAGACAAGCCACACAAAAAATAATTTGGTATTGTGTTACCTATACATTGGTCGTTTTTATAATATAAGCGCATAAACCTTAAATGCAAAAGCATCAGTTTTTACTAACAAATTAAATAGAAAGAGAATGCAACATTTAAGATTTACTCAGTGATAATTCAAGAATTCGTCTGAAGCACGAGTGTATTCAATCTGATGTACATTCCTATACGTTAAATGCAATTTTAACTCGTCAGGAAGAGAGAACAAATTATCTAAGGATTTGTCTGCAGTTATTTTTTCCAAGAACTATTAATTATTGCAAATATGTTCTGTCGGAAGCTATCTGTTATGTTAGTTGACACGTCTCATTGATTAATAAAGAGAAATGATATAATTGACTCCTGAGAAGAATTATACTTTATACAAATTTATTGTCTAATATTGTAATACAATAAATACAATCTAATGAAGTGTTTATTGTTGATGATTGATTTGCTCAAACGTCCGTCTCAATTGTTATCTAAAATTATTATTCATCAATATTTCCTTACTTGGAATTAATTAGTCTTTAGAAGTCCGATGGAAGTATGTATTTGCGTGTGATCCTGGCTCACTGCTATATAGCCGACCCGAGGCAAAGAATATGGCACGGTCTCATACTTACAGTTGTGCAGTTGTTAGGGTTATAAATGATGTTCTCTTGTCATACTTAATATGCTGGAATCCTTCCGTCTTCTTCCTTGGCTGGCATCAGCTCCTTTATTACTCAATATGAAACCTAAATATAAATAGGTAAAATATCCTGAAATTTGCCTAATGTCTTAATAATTCGAATCATGGATTATTTTTATAAATAATTATGATGTTCTTTACCTAAAGAATAGATTAACTCATCAGTGTTTGGCAAACCTTAGGGTTTGTTGGTCAATGCTCTTCAAATTCATACTTTTTTTACCTTTATAAGTTGTTCTATTCGAGCTATATGCAAAGCTCTGATTCCTTTCACGAATTTGACTATATTTTTTGGACCTTTTGGATTATAGCTCTTCATCTTTTATATAAGCTTTGGATTTCAAATATTTTGGCTACGAGCATCACTGAAGAGACATGTTTTGTCGAAATGCGCATCTGGTGTAACAAAATTAGTACCGTTGATTTTATTGTAAACGAAAACGGTGATTGTCGCCAAAATTATACGCCTGTTATCTATGAGAAGTGTATCATCAAAGGATTAAAGCTACAGTTTAATGTTTATTTCTATCTTAAACAAAAGAATCACTCAGGCCTTTCTATGAATTTGCATAATTTTGTAATACAATAGAATCAGAATTTCAATCATACTAACTCTAAGATAATTATGTTGAGCTTGCTTGTTTTTTGCTTACAAAAAATCTTTTCGCAAATATGTCATGCAATTTAGGAAGGTGCAAAATGGTATATTTGGAATGCAAAAATACAATCTGCAATCCTTAATATGTATTTATTAAGGCAGCAGTAGTTTACCGATGTTTAAATTTCGTATACGAGGCAAATCAATGTAACAAACAACAACTAAGGGAATCGCATAACTCTATAGATGAAGCGATGCTTGTTTGCCGACAGAGTGAGTGTATCATGCAATGGATGCCAAATTCACATTCGGTCAAAAAGTCACAATCGGTAATATTACAGATCAGACGACCATATTGGAAACTAAAAATGTTGGTTTCATTTTCAATTTAATGATTAAATAATTTAGACTCTTTTACCACCAAAACTATGTTAATTCAGTTTATTTTGCGGTAAGTGTTTTGTTCAGCTTGTTGTCAATTGAATTTTGACAGAAACTTCAAAAACAGTTAAAATTCTAAATTCAAAGTAGATAAAACGCATATTAAATTATCTTTAGGAAAATATCCTTTGGAAGCTGCATGTTCTCTCAGCTGTAATTTTTTCATGTAAAGCACCAATTAGAATTAAAGTTTGGTGTAATGAATCAATTGTATCTTTTAGAATTGAAAATTAAGCATTTGATTTCGAAAGACATGGTCGATGACGTCATTTTAAAGTACTTTATTTTTTAAATCAACATTCTCGGAGTTAAAAAGCGTTTGTAGATGAACCTGTAGTATACGTTGGTGATTAATAGAGTTAAACAGCGGTCCTGTTGGGCATTCAATTTTCATTAGGACAGAATAAAGGATTATGTATTAATCACTTATATTACATTACGCGTAGTGTTTTCACAGTAGGGAGTGATACACTCAGCGTATTCGTTCTGTTTAATAGCAAATTATAGAATTAAGTCAATGTGTTTTTAAGTCTTCGATTTTGAAAAGTACATCGCTTCAAGTTTCTGTAGTTTTATTCCCTGAAACACAGATATCTATCACTGTTAATTGTTTTTTCTGTAACCTGAACGTTTAAATATTTGGTTTTCTGGAATGGAAGAAATCAATAGATGAGAATGCATGGCATTTAGGTGCAGTAAATATAATTAAACATAATGAAAACGTTTGAATTGATATGGATAATTTATATTTAAGATAAGTGATAAAACCTCACATATTATATTCGTACATGTACAAATCAATCGTACTTCGTGATGGTTTGGTGTTCCATCTTGAAGTGCATATTGATACTAGTAATCTATTTTCATTTCACCCACAACTTGTCGAATTGCTGGAGCAATTAAGAGTTTGATTTGCACATATTTTTATTCATGAAATATACATGATACATAAATAACAAAATAAATTAATTAACAGGATTTGGTGGCAAGTTATAGACGTTTTTACACAGAGCATCTCCTGTAATTAAGCTTGGGCGCTTGCTGTTTTTGTTAACAATTATTGCATATTAGTTAACCTTTACATTGTCTTGCCTTGTTTTGGCTGTCCTTTGATTGTCTTTTTTGGCTAATACATGTAGCTCTTCATCTTTTTTATAAGTTTTTGATTTTCAAATATGTTTTACTCGAACATCACGGAAGAGATATTGATTGTAGAAATGTGCATCTGATGTAAAATAAAAACCAATGGTACCGATTAATTATGTAACTACCGAAAACAAATGTATATGCATATACCCTTATCTCCTTATATTTACATATGGCAATTTTTTTTTTATCACATGTGTTTGTGGGAGTCAAATACATTGATTTCGTCTTTTTCTTCTTTGTTTGTCCCAGCATATGTTCCTTCGTTTTTCGGTGGCAGCATATTTCCAGAAGACAGTGAACCTAAATTTAAATAAATAATTGCGAAAAATACAGCTTTTATTGATATTTCGACAGCCATATAGACAAAATGTACATGTGTTTTGGACAAGACAAAAACCAATATAACCAATTTTTGGTGTATGATTTGTATGCTGGATAACCTATATATAATTTCGTACTTTTTGTGTCCTTATAACATTAAAAGAAATCAAAATTAAAATTCCAAGACATTAAGCAGAGACAACTGTTACAGTGATAATTATCATGAACTCAAAATCTTGAGTTTCTAATAAATATACTAGAAATAAAATTTTTATAGGTTTATAGATATTTGAGATTTTGAAACACAATTTCGTCCATTTTTTATGGAATCGGGAAAATAGCTAATTTCCTAAATCTTATATTTAAATGTAAACATGGCATGGTTTATCATCAAATGTATCAAATGGTATGAAATTCCTGACCAATCTATATTTCGTTTTATAGACACTTTTAATATAATGCGTTTTAGACCTCTGAGTTTAATGCTCTAATGTGTTGCCCGATAGTCCCTATACAATTAGTAAAAAAAACATGCCCTGGGAATTTTATTCAAGTATAAACGTTATATTCTTTGGAAAGTACAAAATATTTCACTATGAAAACGTGACGGTCACCAGAAAACTCTTTTTCGTTGACATTTTTGTTCGTAAAGAGATCAAAATATTATCTTAAGTGGTAAAATACTGCTAAAGTTCTTGAAACCGCGATTGTTGTTTGCTGCGATTGTCCTGGCTATTTTGAATCTATTATATGTTCAGACAAACAGCGCACATTATTACCTCTGCTTCATTGAGAACGAGAATAACTAGAAAGAGATAATGACAACATTAGACGAGTGTCTATACTAAGGATTAAGCTGTAAATAACATTAATTGACTTGTTTTCGTTTTATTCCCATTATTAAAAAAAAATGAATAAATATAAGCCTTTTACAATGATACATTTTACTGTCGTACAACAGAAAATTATCGTCTAAACTTCCTTGATAAACAGAATCTACATTTTTTTCTAGACCAATATAGAGTAATTAGTTCTAATAGCCGATATGATCGTAAAAGAAGCTGTGAATAAAATGTGTTCTTCTTCATATAAAATGGCAATAAAATGATATTTTCCACTTATTAGAATTTACATAAAATGTTTAAAATGTTATCACTTCCTCTGATACGACAGGTTTATGACTTTATAATATCATAATTACGGTTATTTGCAATCATTTTCTATTAATCTGTTTCATATTAAGGTCATATTTAAATTTCATCATTTCTTTTTTCTTACTGTTGAAAGGCACGAAATACTTCTTTTATTGTGGAAGGATAATTTATTTTCGATACAACTTTTATTCAACGAACAAAAAGACAAATTAAGATTTCAAACATAAAACATTAAGCATGTAGTTTGATAAAATGTTAGAAATAATAAGTTATCGTAAAATTATCACTTGTTAATAATAAGTGGATAGGTGGACTGCAAGGGTCAAAATAAGTTCATTTTATTCGTGAATCAAATTAATTTCTTTTCATGATAGGATAATCTGACTTTGACGGTTTCAAGTATCAGTAGTCTTGCTACATGAACCTTCATAATTTTCTGTCTTTGTTTCTATTTCACCCCTGTAACAATTTTAGTGGTAGTTGTTATCTAATATTTCGTTTCTATGTATGCTGCATTGGCGTTTGTTTTTGTTGCGCCTCAGTGACATGTTATTCTACTGTTTCCCTCTTATAGTTGTTGTGTTTCACTTCGGTTTTAGTTTGAAACCCTGATTTGTTTTCTTTCAATCGATTTTTGACTTTGAACAACGGTGTACTACTGTTGCCTTTATTTACTGCTATAAGTAAGACATAAGCAGTGAGGGTTGTGTAGTTCCCTAATAAAGATACAAACGGTATGAGTGAATGCATAATGAGATTCAAAGTAAACCATCTCCTAGAAGAAGAAAAAAACTAATATAATGTTTCCAGTAATTTTTCATTCACTACCAGAACTTCTAAGGTCATATGTACTTGATAAATTCGATTTTATACATTGGACGTATTGAAGTATAATTCATTTCAATGTAATTTTTTAAAGTCTGTAAATGCAAATATGATTAAACGAGGAGAGAGAAAACATTTTACTGTTAAGGTATTATTCTAGATGATTGGGTTTTTAGAAGAAAAAAATGAACCATAATTTTCATCGGAATCTATAATTAAAAAATTATTTCAAAATCTTGAAATAAAACAGAATCTGCCTACCCTGCCATAGCACCTATTATTACTCCCGGTTTTTTTTGTTTAGTTCGTGTAGCTCAATTTTGTATATTGCGATATTTAGACTATATGTCTTTTCGTCGTTTTTCATTCTTTTCGATGGCATTGTCAGATTATTTTCGACTTTGAATATCCCTTTGGTATCTTTCGCCTTTCTTTTATGTAATATTATACATTGTAGTTAAATTTCTCACAGCAATAGCTTTTTACACGCCTGTAATAGATTGATACATATCTATTTGATTTTTACTTGAGGTGTAGCACTTGTGCAATTATCCACATCTGCCACATAGTTAAAATACATGAAATAATTAATAAATATTGAATATTTACAGATGGCGGTGCTGGGGAACGTATAAAGTTAAGTGTAAATTATGATGAAAGATTTGGTGTGACTACAACAGGGAAGGAAGGAGAGACAGAAAATCTTGATATGTTATAGTAGCAGAATGTGGACATTGCTAACATGACAAATAGGTGAAGGACACTAAACAAAAATGTTTAATTAAAAGCAAGGACAGAAAACCTTGTAGGAAATCAGAATAACACTTATGCTAGGTCATTTGGTTTTTGGAAGAAAGTTTTCTCACCGATAAATAATTTAAATTATATAAAAATGAATTATTATAAAGATTTGTTACTCAAATTGATCAATATGTCATTTTTGTACTAGTAACCATGTATTTTGGTACTATAATGTTGAAATATCTCGATTGCGCGAATAAACAAAACAAAACGCAGTATAAAGTGTAATTTATCTCTTTCCGTTTTAGGGAGACAAGTAGACCGATATCGAACTCATTTTTTTGTCGAGATTACAAAACAAAAAAGAGCAAATGGTAAACATATTATTCTAAATTGTCGTTTTTCAAAGCTTTTGCTTCGCAGGATTCAGTTTTGTCCAATACCATCAATGCCCAATGCCTTTTTAATTCCCCTCGTTACCGATTGTAAAGAAGTGACAACTCTAGCATTATGTCTGCATGATGTGTTTAAACTGCTTTTTTATTATTGAAAAAGGAGTTTGCCAAAAATAGGCGCAAGCGACTTATCTTGATGTGGGTTTATAAAACGACAAATTTCTAAATTTCACATATTAATATCTTGGTACTAGGATTATTTTTTTTTTTCATCTGAATAAAATGAGAATGGGAATACATTTTATTTAGTTGAAAAAACACGTCTAACTTGTTCACTGTTGTATGTTATTTTGAAGTTCTCCCATTACTCATTTATGCATATAAAGATTGTTGAATAGAAATATGAATGATAAACCTCAAGGACAATTAATCTTTGATCGAAAAGCGTTAAAAAACTGTATTAAATATGCTTTAATCAAAGATAACTATGTCCCCAAAATCGGTAAAACATGGCACATATTTATTTTTGATCTCGATGCATCTGTCATTCATAACTCTTTTATTTAAATTTGTCAAGCGATATTATATATTCAAGTTATTTTGTTTCGTTATCTTCATTCCGTGATGTCGCAACATTTGACCTGTTAAATTTCAAATAATCATTTATATTTTTAAACGATAATAATAAACCTTTTTATCTGTTAATATAATCATTTTATAAAGTCATTATAAATGATAGATTTTTCAATTGTAAACTAATTAATTTTGTATATATCATATATATCGGTTTTTTTTTACAATAAAATGTGAACTTCATTTTACACATATACATGTTCATTGATCATGGTCGTGTCAAAATATTTTACAATTTTCAAGGGGTGGCTAATTAGGGAACTGCGTAGCTTACAGATGTTCTAATCTCACAAATCAATTTCGAATTAAGATAAAAGAGGTAACAACTAAAAACTGAGGAAATCGGGACCAAAGTAACCGTCTTCTGGTTCTGTAGTACACATTAAATATGTTCTTCTGCAACTATTCGTAGTGCTAGATGTTAGTCTTTATTCACTTCTTTTCATCGTCTAGAATTACGCGTACCAAAAATACCTTAATAATCAAAATCATTTTCATTTCTCATGTTAATTACAAGTGTGTCAATCTTTCAGTCATTACTTTATATCTAATCACTTCTTTCTTTTGCTAAAATATTATGAATCGATTCAACTTTCATATAAAGATGTGAATCAATATACTTTTAAAGGTTGCTAGGAGCATTTGCTATTTCTAACTTTGATATATGATAACTTACTTTTATGTTTTACTGAAATACTAGTTTCGAAGTGATTAAGATGAAAATTGATCCGAACGATTATTTTTACAATTTCTTCGGTCTCTTTTTGATATGTTAAGTCTGACAAATTCGTATTATACAGATAACTGTCTCAACAACGTGTGGACATCAGACCGACGGACATACCTGTATAACCAACGGGACCATTTCATAGTTGAGCGCTGTGGTATTACCGTACAAATGTATGCTTTTTCTGTATGTATTTTATCAGTGTTGAAATGAACCATTGTCTATCAAATATTCATTTGCTCCACCCTCCGCTGAAATCATGCATAGGTTAAGTGTGCTATCGACTGCAATATTTGCAGTTAAATATTTAATGAAAATGAAAGAAAACACTATAATGAGTAAATGATGTGAAGCCGTTTGCGTGCAAGAGTAGACAAATATGTTAGTAAGCTAAATGTTTAAATTTTGTACATTAAAGTAAGCAAGGCCTATAGCTAAATGGTGTATAATAAAGTGCATGTAAAAATCCCACACCTTAATGTATCTTGTCCGAATGTTCATGCTTTGTATATAATAGCTGTAAAATGGTTGTAATGATATCAAATCATCTACTGTACATTTGTACCATACTTATACAATAAAAATATACTGTAATTAACATTTACTATTGAATTTTATACGACTATCTTACGAGTGAGACGTTTAGCAAGCAGGTTCAATCCACAATGTTTTACATAAGAAAATGCCTTTACAATGTCTGGAATATGACAGTTGTTTTCCATTCGTTTGATATGTTTGAGCTTTTGAATTTGCCATTTGATTAGGGACTAGCCGTATTGAGTTCAATATTTTTGTGATTTTACTCTTTACTCATTTTTTTACTTCGTGGAATATTAATATAAGAATATTTGTTATCATTACCAATGAGAAAACTCTTTATCAGAGACTGAAGAAAGTAGAGTTAACAAGTATAGGTCATCGTACAGCCTTCCATAATGAGAAAACCCCATACCTAAAAGAAAGCAATGGTGCTCCAATGATAATTGGAGTGGAGCAACCTACGAAAAGAACTTAACAACAATGAGCAAAACCCATGCTGCAAAGTCAGCAAAAAAGACCCCAAAATGACATATTAAAAATAATTTAAGCGAGAAAATCGACAACCCGATGTATATACAAACAAAAAAACGAAAAACAAATATGATATGTAGAAAAATACAACAACCACTGAATTAGTCTCCTGACTGAAATACTCAGGCACATTTAGAATGTCGCAAGGGTAAACCTGTTTGATAGTGCCAAACCTTCACCATACCGGGAGCAGTGGTATAACAATTTACCATAAGAACAAACTATGGAAATCAGTCGAAAAGGGCTTAATAAAATTAACGGTACCAATTTTCTTGCACCAGATGCGCATTTCGACAATACATGTCTCTTCTGCTCGTGGCCAAAATATTTGAAATCCAAAGCTTATATAAAAGATGAAGAGCTATAATCCATAAGGTTCAAAAAGTATAGCCAAATCCGGGAAAGGAATCAGAGCTTTGCATGAGGGAGATACATTCCTTAATTTAAAATAATTTCTATCATTTTGTAACAGTAAATGTTAATTTATCAGCACGAAATATTTAGCAAAAATATAATCCTAATAAAGTAACAAGGAACAGAATGGAGAGTACCTGCAGTTACTGAAAGCTTGTTCAAAACCAATAACAACTTTTAATTAAAAAAATGTATCTAAGACAAAAATATATATTCGTGTGCATCCAACTTCAAATAGATTTAGTAGGAAAACGTCATTATAATTAAGAGAAAAACATGAGCATGTGCAATGCAGAAGTAAATGTATTGACAGATTGTAAGATCGTGGTTGAACATATATGTGTATAAAAATGATTTTTTTTTTAATTAACACAATTTTTAAAAAATATGTAACTTCAGATCCAGCTGTACAAAGTACAAAAAGAGTAAAAATGAACCTTTTCTTTTTCTCTATTTCAATAGGTTTTTTTAGAAGATGTGCATATTTGCTGTAACTTTGTTTGTTCTTTTTATCATTACATCTGTTCATTTGGGCTGATAGAATATATGTGGTTGTTTCTATTGCGTTCATTAACAATGTTTTTGGTTTTTGGTTGCCCTCTTTTTGTGATTTGATTCTATGAGTCGGTTGGTTACTATATAATTGACATATAATCAGCATCTTTATTCTCCCCCAAGGTGAACCATTGACGGGCGTTAATTTATATATATTTACCGTAAGGTATTATGTACATATGTAATAAGTGTAAATATATTTGTTCAAAGTTGTAAACACAAGACTCAATGTACCACTTAATTCCTATGTTTGGCCAGCATGACAAGTCTGCATAAATATATCGCTAAATTGGTGTACTGCAAATTCGAAAGCTACGAATTGCTCTTAATTTCTGGTGAGAATAGTGTAAGCTTTTAGTAGGTATTATATTGCTGTCGTAATGCTTTGTAATCACTCGGTTTCCATCTTGTAGTTTTTATTCAGAAAATCAATCGATAAATGTTTATATATCTTCTAGCAGAAGATATCCTAAATATATATATACTTTAAATTTTAAAAATGCGCCTTTCAATTTGAAATAAATGATTTATACTTTACGATCACGCACACATTTATATATTTCATAATATAAAGATATAAAATGATGACAAAAGAGTCACCGTTTTTTCAGATGTACCGTCCAAATTTTGATAAACTAAAAAATAACATCCTATAAACTCTATCGTTTACTCCATTACTCCACATGGACTACTTACACCATAAAATATAATGTAACTGCGAAAAAAAATATTGTTTTTGAATTCTATGTATTTCATATATTGATTGTACCCATGTAAACACCCTTTGTAGAAGGTTGGAGGGTTAGACACTCTATTTCATACATGGATTAACGGTCATCTTAGTGGCTATGTGAATCAGTCCCCATATGAGATCTCAACCAATAATATTTCATGTTTTTCATGTTTTCTTCCTTCGAGCATTATAACTAATGCTGAAACGGGACTCGTTTTTCATTATGTTTATATTCACAGTTCAATCGGAATTTAGAGGTTAATGGAGTATGCAAAGAAACCTGCACATCTAAAAATACATGGAGCCCGAAGGTTAGCTGTTACAGTGTAAAATTGGTGTCAGTCTCCAACAATCCCTTTTTTTCTAATGGTGGTCACACTAACCAATCTCTATGCGCTCGGTCGTCTTGTTTGAAACAGTTAAGAATTTGTAAAATAAACGAAAATGATACCAATCAGGTATCTTTCATGAGAAGAAATTTAAATATTCGCAGCTAAACTACTGATAGCAATAGCAACTATTCAACTTGAATATCGCAACATTCGCACATAGTAACCCAGGGGTCATACCACGAACGTTTTAAATTTTAAATCAACCACAAGAAGACAAGGATATGATCCTGACGTTCACCAAGGGAAGAACAATTTCTTTTTTTAAAGCTAGCACTATCAATAAGAACAGTACAAAACAACTGCTACATGAAATACTCAAGACAATTTTTGGGGTTTATGTAGTGATACAACTTTAATTATATACATTGGAAATTTTAAAACAAATTGCAGGTACAGATACAGAGAGAATCAATTTTTTTCCAGCAATAATCAATATTTGACAGCGTTTATTGCTATTCCTTTCACTGAAAATTGCATGTGGATCTACACCAATGTACTGAGATGTAATTTACAGTAAGATTATTATATTGCATTTGAATGTATCAAACGGTATTTTTTTTGTTCATCGATAACTGCTAAGTACGTCGTTGACGAAAGGTATGCGACCGTTTTCAATAAATTTCATATAAGACCGACACATTCTTCCTACATATTTGGTAATTTATTGCCAAAATTGGACTTTTAATGGTAATACTTATAGACAGGATACTTTTTGTTCATGTCAAACATTCCTTGCTGATAGAAAAATCATACATTTCAAACACAGACACCTTTACTTCTGTTCAAAGTTATAAGCGAAACCTAGACGACTGATTTTTATAACAATGGTACATGTATAATGCATCGATTTGCAAATATATACGATAATAATCCATAAATTGCATATAAACTAGTCACCTCTTACCTACAGCATCTTACTTTTAATAACCTTTAAACATAAAACCACTACCAATAAAAAAAGGAAATTTATCAGTCATTAAAACCTTTGTTAAGATAACCTGACGATCTAATTCTAAGAAATATATGTACGCTTTTGACCAGTTAGGTGATTCTCATTTGAATTTAATTGAACTGAAACAGGACTACAATATATTGGGGTTTCCATTGATATATAGTTACTCAGTGCAAATTTTGTGTGTCTGTTATTCTTTAAAATATTTTCCAGTATAAATAAAAGAGGGACGAAAGATACCAAAGGGACAGTCAAACTCATAAATCCAAACCAAACTGACAACGCCATGGCTAAAAATGAAAAAGACAAACAGAAAAACAATAATACACACGACACAACTTAGAAAACTAAAGAATAAACAACACGAACCCCACCAAAAACTAGGGGTGATCTCAGGTGCTCCGGAAGGTTAAGCAGATCCTGCTCCACATGTGGCACCCGTCGTGTTGCTTATGTGATTACAAATCCGGTAAATAATCTAATTCGGTAGGTCATATTCATGAAAGGGAAGGGGATTGTAGTTACGACTTAAGGAACATATCCGATATCATTTATTGAAACGGTTATTCCATAACGGTCAACCAACTCTTGATGGGTCCGTAAAATTTACGAAGGGATGATTTCAACTTCACCATTTGGAACTCTTGGTTTAATAGCTTCCTTGTGAGCAGCAAACCTCTATCAAGAAAATCATGATAGGAAATGCAAGCACGGGAATATCGTATCAATTGGGAGATATATACCCCGTATGCAGGTGCTGCTGGAATGTTGCTACTTAGAAATGGAAAGTTCACAATTGGAAAGTTGAAATCATCTCTTTTGTCGTAAAGTTTTGTTTTCAACCGACCCTCATTGTCAATTTCTAGATGTAAGTCAAGATATGAAGCCGACTTAACTGTATCTGTAGTATCCTTTATCTCTAGTTCGATTGGATAGATGCGTTCCACATAGTCACCAAATTTTGAATTGTTTAGTGAAAGAACATCATCTATATAGCGGAAAGTAGAGTTAAAGGATATTGCTAACTTCTTATCTTTCTTTCTAAGAAGTTCCTGCATGAAGTCAGCCTCATAAAAATAAAGAAACAAGTCGGCGAGTAGAGGAGAGTAACTGTTATTCTAGTAAAAATCCTTGGAATTTTTATATTATGAATAAAACTGTTCATGCTATTATGGTTATTAGTTTACAAAAGATATAGGATGAAAATGTCAGTTGTCACATTTCAAAAATAGAAATCTATACAGCTTTTGAATTTCACTATATATATGAGAGATATTGTTTGTCTGAATTATTATTCGATATCTTATTTATTTTTGTAGCTTTGTTTATTCTCTTACCAACCTTTTTTGTATTGGTTTGGTGTTGATTACACTTTTGTTTTAAAATCCATAAAACATAAGACATAGTTTTAAGAAAGGATTAAATAGATAAATCAGTTTCATCGTACAATAACTAATATTTTGCTATTCAAATACTAAGAAGGTTGATCTAGTATATATCTTTGAACCACCCAACAAAGTGATAAAGTTTCTGATTTGTAAAGGACAGAAACACACGCGATCCTGATTTAAACAGTTCAGGATTATATCTGACAATGTAAGCAAGAGGTCTTTGATTATTTCTATGAGATGAGATAAGGATTGCGATATTGCTAATTTAAAATGGCAAATGATTTGATGTAACAAATATAACTTAAGCAGAGATTAAAAGAGCTGTTAACACTACAAGAACTTGAAGTTATCATGACTTATTGCAATTATATATTTATGTATTGCAGACGAAACACGCGTCTGACATACAACATTATATAAGCCTGGTTTCTTTAATGATTTTTTTTTATTGAATCCTACGACAAAATAACCGTATTCACCTTAAACAAAGGATATCAGAATGAAAACAAGATATTGCTCTATTTAAGAGTATTCTATAGGAACAGACAATGGTGGATGGCTTTATTTTTAAATCTATTAAAAAGGTTTTATTATCATTATTAGTGCTATTTTCCTGTAGGTTTTAAGGTAGAATGTGCATTTGTGAGAAGAATTTTCGTCCGTGAACTATTTCTTGCGTGGTCCAATGCATAATCCTTTTAGTCATCTTTTTGAAGGTGTTGCTGTTATTTAAATGGGAAAACAGTAGTACAAAATTAACATAGATCTTTGCTAATCTTACATCATCTTCTATACTTCTCTCATCCTTACATGAACATCAAGTGATGCGATATTACTTATTGACAAAGGGTGCCTTAGAATCATGGAAGTGCGTTACTCATTTGTACTCGGACAAATAAAAAGACGTTCTCATTTAATGCAATATGTGCAATATTATCATATCATGAAGTGCGTTATAGTTTTGACAGAGACTTTCATGGCATACATCATATTATTTCTTTCAAGTGTGTTATATAATGAAAATAATACGAATACTAGTTTAAGTTTACCTTCACAAATTGGTTGACCGATACGATATGTCTGAGCTCAACCCACTAGCGATATGTTTCCGCAGTCCTTGCTCTTTACATACCAAAATAGTCGCGTTCTGTTAATTTGGGCATTCGAATCTCTCAGTTTATATTTTGTTACCTTAATAAAAGAAAGAAGGTGTATACTTCTTATCAGTTCAGTAATTCAACAATTTTCCCATTCGCTATTTTATACTTAAGATATTTCTCGGGTCTTTAAAACATTGTAATCTATAAAATAGAAAGAGTAAAAATTATTATGGAATTTTAATTTAATATTTTTACGCTAACGTTAGTTTTGATAGTTTATATTTAATAACCATGGTAAGTAATCAAATCGTAGCTTACGTTCAAACAGAATAAAATTGTATAGTTGATAAACGTTAGACGAAACGTAACTCCAGAATTTTCTTTTCCCATCGCATTCTAAAATTTGATTCCCAAAAGCATTGTTAGGAACTTGTTATAAGTATAAACATGAACTCCTGCGAACAATTCCATTTATTATTGATTTGTAACGCAAAAGATTTTGTAATTGTTATTTAAGAAAACCCACGGTATCTTAGGCAGAATAAATTTTATTTTCTTGAATCAAGTATTAATATAAAAGATACCGAGCTAAATAATTGACATAACATGCTAAAGCAATTATTTAACAAAATTAAATGTGAATGATGTCATCACGAAATAGAAATAAGTCGTTGAGTACAGAAAATTATAAAAAAAAATTTTTATAGAAGTCAATTGAAGTGCAGATACGGCTGTATAGCAACAACACTAGTATGCAAACATATTCGGGAAAAAAGACTTTTGTAAAGATTTATGAATAAACTCATCATAGATACCAGGACTAAATTTAGTATATACGCCAGACGCGGGTTTCGTCTACAAAAGACTCATCAGTGACGCTCGAATCCAAAAAAGTTAAAAAGGCCAAATAAAGTACGAAATTGAAGAGCATTTAAGAATAAAATTCCTAAAAGTTTTGCCAAATACAGCTAAGGTAATATATGCCTGAGGTAGAAAAGCCTTAGTAATTAAAAAAATTTAAAAATTTGTAAACAGTAAATTTATAAATATAACCATATCAATGACACTTCATGTCAGATCATATGATAGAAGTACAGATAAAAGTAGTACACAATACACTTTTAGTATCATTGTTTAATGTCTCAAATCTTAACAGAAACTTTTACATGGGAGCAATAAATATGATAAAGAGGTCAAAGATAGATATTAAAAAAAGTCTAGATAAACAGAAAACACAATTGCAAAAAAGGCTATAATACAGAGCCCGTAATTCAGTGGTGGTCGTTTGTTAATGTGTTACATATTTGTTTTTCGTTCATTTTTTACATAAATAAGGCCGTTAGTTTTCTCGTTTGAATTGTTTTACATTGTCTTATCGGGGCCTTTTATAGCTGACTATGCGGTATGGGCTTTGCTCATTGTTGAAGGCCGTACGGTGACCTATAGTTGTAATGTCTGTTTCATTTTGGTCTTTTGTGGATAGTTGTCTCATTGGCAATCATACCACATCTTCTTTTTTATATTTACGAAATGGACATAATACAACAAACAATTTTATATTGGGAATAAATATAATGTATGTGCTCTGATACGAAGTTTTGTGAAAATTACATGTTAACATATTCTCAATTGAGAATAGCATTTCTCTTTTATAACTACTCATTAGTGATTTAACCTATGAGTAAAACATAGATGTAATTGAAAACAGTTTCCTTTATGTTAAGTAAAGGTGTATCAAAAAAGTTATATGTAGTGTATTACCGTCTCACTTTATTTCTATTTTCCTGTAAACATGAGATAGAGTACATGGATTAATCAAAAGAATTCGTTAACGTCAGATTATGTAAGTTTTCTTGTGGTATGTTCGAGAAAAGGGAGATGTCTATTTATGTCATTGATGGTTTGAAATGTAGCTTATAAAATCTAAACTTCTCTTTAGCTTTGAGTTTAGTAATTTCCGTTTTTACCACTGGCTTTTTTTCAAATTGACATTCCTCAGAGACTCTTAAAACCAGTAAAAAGTAAACCAAATAAATACTGAGCTCTGAGGATAATTCGAAAAGGAAAGTTCCTAATCAAATAGCAAATTCAAAAGCTCAAACACATCAAACGAATGGATAACAACTGTCATATACCTTACTGGGTAAAGGCATTTTCCTATGTAGAAAATGATGGATTAAACCTTGTTTTAAAAATTGTAACCTGTGTTTGGAAGGGAAGATATGGAAAAATATAAGGGATAATAATATATCGTTATATAGTATTATAATGTTATCGTTAGTTTTTCTAGTTATAATTACTATGACCAAACCTCATAACGTAGCTAAGGTTCAATCAGAATTAGTTTGTATTTTTAATAAACGTTAGAAGAAATTTAACTCCAGAATGTTCTTATATCATTGCATGTTATAATCCGGATCCCGAAAGCATTGCTTGAAACTTGTTATAATTCAAAAACATGAAATCCTTGAAGAAATATCACCTTTTATTGATTTGTGACAGAAAAGATTTTGTAATTGTTTGTTTTTTTTAAATCCCACGATATCAAAGTCTTACACAAAGGTTGTTTTATCTTGAAGTGATTATTGATATACAAGACATCGAGTTAAGTTAATGACATTACATGCTAATACAATTACTTAACAAACTTTAATGTGAATAATGTCATCACGAAATAAAAGAAACCCAAAGGTCGCTCAGTAAAGAAAATAACGAGAAAATGATAGAGGTCATTGTAAGTGCAGATACTCGAGCAAGCTGATACCATACTCGAGAACCAAGGTTTTTTTTTAATGATTTCATTGAAATAAAGTATCTTTGTTGAATGTATATAATCTGAACAGAAATGTACGCGTGAGCTATAAGTAGGGAGAAGATATCAAAACAGAACAAAATAACAAAAAGTAAAACAGAATCATCAAATTGGAAATTCATTATGTTTTGACAAAACCGTCTATGGTTTGTTTTTAATTTTGTCAATATTACGAAAGTATAAACACCTGTCATACAATTCAAAGGTCGGACAGCTTTCAAACCCGATTTTTACCATCATTGTCTACAGATATGTCTGTACCAAGTCAGCAGTATGACAGTTGGTTTCCAGTTGAATTATTATATCAAGAACATACTATATATCTACATCACATTAAAAAAACTATAGAATGTTTTCAGTTTTTCTTTTCCGTCTCTTAGTACTAATTTTTTTCTACTGTCATGTGATTTTTATTGAAAACACGTTTTAGTCTTACTCTCACCCTTCAATCTGTAAAATCATCTACACTTCTACCAGTGTTGAATTCAGTTATAAGAAATTCCCGTGCTACTGAAAATTGTTTATAACTTTCGGTTTATAGCAGATAAATATTTCAATTGCAAATAGTATCGTTAACATGTGCAGTTATATTTTCGTTGCTTAAAAAGGTTAAATTTTGTTGTCACCAAACCCTATCATGTATGAAATTATTTCCTACCCATTAAGCAACTAGAGAAATTAGATTTTCGTTCCTATAGATATAAAAGTTTAATGCAGTTTTTGTCGTTATCAAGATATTGGTAGTCGTCAAGCAAACTAGAATGACATAATAAAGGGAACAGCAGTATACCGCTGTTCGAAATTCATAAATCGATTGAGAAAAAACAATCTGGGTTACAAACTAAAACTGAGGGAAACACATCAAATATAAGAGGAGAACAACGACATAACAGAAACACTAAAATGCAACACACACAGAAACGAACTATAATACTATTATAACAACTGCCATTTTCCTGACTTGGTACAGGACAATACAAGAAGAAAAAAAGGTGGGCTGAACCTGGTTTTTCGGCTAGCCAAACCTCGCGCGTTAATGACAATATTAAATATAACACTAAAATAACAACCTTTCTTGACAAAACTACAGTACAAATAAATGCAAGAACATTCAGGACAGAGAAATACACAAATAAACATCACAATAAGACATTTAGACATGCTTATAGTTATCAAAGGTACAAGGCCTAAACATGTTTAGGATAAGGAGATGTTACAGTAAGTATGTGTATACTATATAGTCACCGGTTTTGGTTTAATTGCTTTTTCCGAACAAATCAATCACATTTTGGGTGGATAATTTCTTATTGAAAATCATAAAAACTTGAAGATGATATCAGATCAACCTTAATATAACCTTAATATTGCCTTTCTGTAACAAACTATAATTGTTACATTATCACACCTCCCAAATTATTATGAATTATCAAAATCAAAATTTACGTGGTCGTTCGTGTTAAGATAAAGGGAAAAGGTCACTCATCATCAATCCAATAAGTGTGCCTATATTATTGAAAGAGGAATAACTCAAATGTTTTGTTTGTATATAAGTTATGTCTTTACGTTTTAACATGTATATACAATTGTTTTAAATTTTCTTGTATCAAAGCAGTTGCGCTTGTCAAAATATTACGTTTGTGTACACAGAAAAAAGTGCACATCCTAGTAGGATATATACTTGGAATAAAAATTACATATTTCTTTTTTGTATGTGATAATGTTGTATCTCTTACATATAGCCTTTTAATTTAAATAACATGTTACGTTTCATAAAGTATTGATTCGTTATTCGTATCAACATTATTGAGATTTAATATTTTAATAGCCGAATTCACATATAAATTATATGAGGCGGGTGATACCTGTGAAAGAGAAGTAACTTCGTATATAAATTTTGTTAATGGCATAAATGGCGCCTGGTATCAATTTAAAGCAAAAGATGTAAAATTCGACAATTGACGTCTTTTAAGTGATGCTCAAATATAAAATATTTGAGTATCCAAAATCTCATTCAGCTATTGAAGACCAAATCTAACCAAAAAAGAACTATAAGAATAGCGAAATTTTGACCAGGAATCAGAGTTCGTTTGAAGTGTTTGATCTTTTTATATTCCTTAATTTTAAATATTTTTAACAGCAAATGTTCATCAAACGATAACCGTATTTTCATGCCAATACCCAAGTAAGGCCACTAAACTAGTGATACCCTCGTTACTATTGGACTGATGTTAATGTCGGCTTTGAAATAATATTAACGGTATCTCCATCTTAACCAAACGCTACACAACAAAATAAGTCGTTAAACTCTCCCATTATCGTCGAATCAAAAATTAAAGTTAAACTATTTTGAATCTTATATCTTGTTTACATTTTCAATAAATATCAGGCATTCTTTTAAATCTCAAAAAAACATGTTTAACCCCGCTGCATTTTTGCGCCTGTCCCAAGTCAGGAGACTCTGGCCTTTGTTAGTCTTGTATGATTCTAAATTTTAGTTTCTTGTGTTTATTTTTTATTTCGGAGTTTAGTATGACGTCTATTATCCCTGAACTCTAAAATAAAATTCTAGTATACTTTTTTGTTTAGGGGCCAGCTGAAGTAAGTTAGTTTCTCGTTACTAACAAGTCTTTTGTAGACGAAACTCGCGTCTGGCTTAAATACAAATTTCCAATCCTGGTATCTATGATGAGTTTATTTGGTGTATACGGCTTTTGAGTGTATGTGGTCAATGGCTGAATATCACATAGTACCTACTTCAATTCTTAAATAAAACGATTGCAATATAAAAGTGTGTAACTGATTATGGTTCCTTTCATTTCAAAAGAAGAATTATGGTAAAACGTCTCGACAAAAGATATAACGTCAGTAAATAATGTATGACAATGTTTCCTTTAATTCTTTTGATATGGTAATGCTAATTGTGCGATTTATGCAACTTTCTTTTCTTACAAAACATTGCAGTTAATTATAAAATAACAGTAAGTAACAGTAATTATATGAAATAGTCCATATCCTATTAACTACATTTTAAAGTTATGTGTAAGAAAGTATTTCACTGTATCTTTGCTGGTTAAACTTCATATACCCGATTTTGTCTATTTTGGAATATTAGCAAAATTTGGCCTCATCATTTTGCTATTAAATTGAATTCAATATAATAGATCTGAATATTGAAAAACACATACAGTATGCTATTCATTCTCTACTCAAATCAAATAAACTAAAAAAAGGATAAAGGTCATTGATGGGTAGCTAACTGCTACTTATTAACAACATATACATGATGGTATAAAACAAGCATCAATGAAAACAATACAATGCAAAATTATCTCTTACAAACTGTTATTTTGATACCATTTTATAGTATTATTTTATTGCGTATTTAATATGAATAAAAAGAGATAATGGTTGATGAGATAGAAAACTAGCAGCGTTAAACAAATCTCCAATACAAAAGAGTTCAAGCTAAGGTCGTCAGTAATAGACTAGTTAATGTCCTAAACTATTACTACCTCGAGCCGGTAGTTGACAATAAAAAAAGACCCTAAATATACATCAGTAAATAATAATGGGATGGTTTTAATTGTTCTTTTATGATTGTGTTTTTTAAAATCATTTACTATTTTTTATTTTAAAAATGAACACAAAAAAATCCCTGTATTTACAGCTTCGCTGGCTGTTTAATAGCCCTGTATTTCTAGTTTAATATCCGAAATAGTTAGGATTCTTCCAATTAGTATCTTTGATGTGAAGAATTGCTGACTGGTTTTATATTTAATATCTAGTTCACTAGTATCATTTAGTGGAAACCATATTTGGTCTGGAACTTACAAGGTGAAAACATGACAGAAAAACGAGTTATGCACACTGAAATTATTTGAAAATGACAGGAATTCAAAGGTACATTGGGGTTTTTTTTCATTGAAAGAAATCCTTTAATAATATAAAAACAAGATATAAATGCAAATAAACACATTATAGACACCAGAATTGAATTTTTTATATATTTTGCCAGACGTCCGTTGCGTCTACAAAAGACTCACCAGTGATGCTCGAATCAAGAAAATGTTAAAAGGCCAAATAAAGTACGAAGATGAAATGCATTGAGGACCAAATATTCAATAAAGGTTTTGCCAAATACAGCTAAGGAAATCTATTCCTGAGATAGAACAATGAGCTGATAAATATACCGATATGTCATCATTCGGAGAGAGAATGTTGATCACTGATAATAAAATCATAGATTACTTTGCAGACCCACCAAACGAATATTAAGGTATATACAACATTATAGTTTTCAGAAAGATTTCAGATAGTATCGGTAAAGAGAAAGGCTTGTGCATACGACTTTTTCTTAATATATATATATATACAAATTATTTAAACAAGTTCTTGATTTTCAAATAATATTGCTTCAAGCATCAATGAAGATGCATAAGTTGTCTAAATGTGCCCCTGGTGAGGAATAATTGGTCCGGTAGGTGTACATGTTATTTATTACCAGGGAGATTTTTCTATAATTTATTAGAGTTCCCAACTTCTGTACACCTTTGATTTATGTATTTCCGTTTGATTAGCTTTCGTGTATTTGTATAAAGCGTAAATATTGAAATCGGTACCAATTCATCCCTTTTACCTGTTGTCCAACCCTATCTAAAATGTCAACATTTATAATCGATGATATGTGTGAACCGAGATCAGCATGCGCTCAACATACTACGCAAGTGTCCGACATTAACTAGGGACACGAATGATTAGAGCCAGCAGTGTAATGAAATGTTATCAGATTTTAGGGAGACTGTGGTCCTCGATACCTGATAACTAGAAATGCAAAGAGCAAGTCAGATACTCCGTAGTCTACACAACCTTGAAGATACGTTATTGGTTTAAATATATGCATTCCCATGCATGCATGTACATCAGAGTTGAAAGGCCAAATCAAATATGACTTTGTACATTACGAAATGTCCGAAACGTTGTGAAAAATTCGGCTTAGATCACTTATACTTTGGGGTAATAAATCGATTCATCCATTTTACCGATTAGGAAGTTAGGAAAAATCAATAAGTACACGTAACAAAGTGGACAAATCAACCTTTTTATTTTATTATTGATGAAATATAAATTATCGAAATCCTTACCTAGACATGTTTGTAATCACATTTAAAAGGCATTCGAGATCAACGTCTCATCAAATTAATTTACTGCAACGATTAGTTCAAAATATTTGTATTTTCGAATAGCATGACATCATCATACCTCATTATCTACCAAACTTAAATAATGTGCGGAGTTTTGGAATACGCAAAATACAGCTGAGGCAATCATTGAATACATCAAAACAAAACCAATCGAATGTATTTAGATCGATGTAGTGTGTATTGTGGCAAATAATTCAGTGAAATTTTAATCATGATAACTATGAATTAATATGGAAATGAGGTAAATGTCTGGATGCGAGTTCAAATTCGATAGGACAGCAACCTATATGCATTTTGAATAGACGTATATATAGGTTTAAAAAAAGGTTTTACTTTAAAGCCGTATTGATGCATACTGTATCTCGTTTATGCAATTATAAATGAATTCAAATGTGACAAAAATATCTGAAATCAAACCAAGAGACAAAAGCATTAAATCACTAACGACCTTCCTAATTTTAGAAATATATATATAAGGATTTGTATCCATGACACTTTGGCCTGTGTTCCTCGTTCGTGAATAGTGTTTTTTTATTTGTTACGAACTAGCCATTGATTAATGTCATTTGGTGGTCCAACATATATAATTCATACATGTATGTACAAAAACGGAAAATGAAAATAAACCTTGACATAATATATATAACTTAACCAACATACTGAACACAAGAAAGATTAGACGATATCAGCAACATATTGGTATAGGAAAGGTAATTAACAAACAGTTTCAATAAATACGAATCCTAATTTATTTTATGTTATTTCCGGACAGTAATCAACCCAAGTTGGTATTATCCGCCATAATCACGTTATGTTCCCTGTTATATATCATATTGTATTTTCTACCCTCTAGCGTAAAAAAAACTGTCCAAATAGAAAATTTTGTAATATCAATACGCTGAATCAGTGTGAAAATAAGTGAAACATTTCTAATAATTTTAATTAACACTATGTAATTTGAGGAAACCTTAAAATGTACTTTTGATAAGCTGATTTTACAAAGATGTTTCAATTAGGAAATGAAAATTGTTCATGATTAATATTTGCTCTGATGAGCACCGTATGATTCGAAATCTTACCAATCAAAGAAAGAAATCCGCTATGAAAATTACAGCAGACAGATAAACTAGTATTTTTTTTCTACCATGCATCATGTATCATAACAAATTGCCTGATAGAAACGTTAGTAATCAGCAATTAGAGAAAACACGATTTGTCAAATTGTATGTCTCATGCAAGGTCTAGTCTTTGAAAGAAACTGCCTTGTGACAGACTCGAAGTGGCGCGTGTTATTAATTTTAAAGGTGAAACTATTTTACCGATGTTCAGATCTAGCAAATCGATTATACATTATATGCAATCAAGGTTACAAGTAAAAATTGTTGAAAACTCCAAAGGGAACCACCCTGTGTGATCCTGTATGTCGACAGGGAGGCGTATCGTGCTCTGCATGCATCACCCGACATGCCAACTTATACTCAACAAATCAGAAATTGGAGATAGGCCACAAACGGTGGATTAACAGTTTCTAAGATATATTGAAAAGCAATACTGTATTTTGTTAAAGGTAATATGGTTTACGTTTATACAAATATAAATGAGATGAAAAATGAGACAGTAACCCTAAACAAAAAAATTTGATAGATATTGAAATGCAATATGCAAGGTAGGTAGAAAGATGTCATGAACATTAACATTTTTTTATCAGATTACAATCAGACATGACAACCAATGTTCATTTACAAGAATCACACCTTTATTGACTGTTTTGAAATAAGTAACTTTTGTTTCTTTCCATTAAATTAGAAGCAAAGTGAATCCATTTTCTTTTTTCTTTTTCTTTTATTTGCTTGTTTGGTTATCAATAGGACAAAAACATATGTATCAAACATCCTGTCACTTACAAGTAATCAATGTCCTTTCACAACTTTTTGGAACCCAGCAGACCGATAGCAGCGATCATCGTGGTAATTACTGGCGACAAAGACAAGAATTGGTGCAGGCACTTACATATGAAACCAGGTTTGTATCATTTTACTTGTTATATATATGATATAAAACGAAAAACATCAAATAAACATATTTTGCATTTATCAATGTATAACAAGTTTTAATTTACTTTATTGTTGAAATGGACAAAATGTTGAATTATGTATTACTTTTGCATAGGGTGATTTAATAGCAATTATAGTTACAGGTTTTATGTCAATGGAACGGAACGACAGAAATAGACAAAAGACATCTCGATGTTAAAGAAAACTATACGTGAATTTGATGTGAACCGTCTTAGACGTTAGTTAGGTTAATTCTATTAATTAGAAAAACCTGTATGAAAAAAAAGAAAACCATGTATCATATTTGTAATGTACATTTATTTACGGTACTGAAATCAAAGCTTATTTGATATTTTAAGTGAATCCTGTAATTATGAACAAACAGGACTGACGTCATGATTTCAAACGCAAATTTCAATGAATAAAGTTGGTTTTATTCATGTATATGTGTACTGATGAATGTAAGTTGGTATAACAGTTTTTAATCGTATGCAAATACTGCTCTATTAAGTTTTCACGATGTTTCTATTTGCTTGTTGGTGCATATTAATAAACTATGGATGATTGCGTATTATATTAATAAAATTGATTATTGGAATACTTGAATCATAGAAATCCATTTTGCAATTTAAACAAGGAAAATTTGCATATCATTTGATTCTTTATGTCTCTACGAAATTAACTTGTCGTAAATTACAGTTTTGTGTGCCTCCTTGTAAATCAATTCTTTATGTTTTAATCAATGTTTTATATGTATTTCTGTGGTTTTATTGCAAAACATAAAAGGTTTAAATAAAAATAAATTTAGCTAAACTATTTGATGTTATAGTTTTTTTTCGGGTCAGCCATATGGTAAATTCAATGAAATGTAAGTAAGTCGAAACAATGTGTTTTATAAACAGTGTATAAAATATATCAAAGATAAAAATTAATTTCATAAGTGGAATACTAATAATTTCGCTTCCCATTATCGTAGATCGTTCTCATATTTAAATGAATTATATAACAGGTGGCGTAACTATAACTTAATTGTTCAGGTGCTCAATGATATTTCAAATATTTCTAATGGGGCAAAATTGATGATCTTTTAAAGATATGCTCGTTAGATATACATGTATATGTTTACTTTGTCTGTAGATAAAACAACACAAAGAGAAACGTAAATGTCGTCAATATGCAGTAGCAGCAATTGTTAGGAATTACATAAAATATTTTATTTAAAAGAGATTATTAGGATAAAATTTATTGGCTAAATTGAAGTGGGTAAAGGTTAATTTTGCTTTCTGCCTTAGCAATAGACAATTTCCCATTTGCCTTCTGTTTTCATGTTCCTTCGCCTAAGTATTAATCGGCACTTCTGTGTCGACATGAATCATCATTTAAACGATTATTACTATGCATTATCTCACAAAAATGAATTTTTCGAAATACTAATGTTCTGCTACCCAAGGAATAGATTAACTTAGCTGTATTTGACAAAACTGTGGATCCTTTACTCTCTACAACTTCGTAATTTATTTGTTGATTTTTGCTTTTTTTGTTCGAGCGTCACTGATGAGTTTTTTAACTTGCAAGTGAATAGTTCGATTTCATTGAATCCGTATTCATGTAAACTTCAATTAAACCCCTTAGCTAAAGGCGAATTACGCATGAATTATGCGTGTTAAGATATCAAATAGAAAAGAATGTCAACATTGAAAGTGAAACAAAGGTAAAATATCGGGGCCAACTAGATAGTTAATTAGATGGCGTCTAGACTAAAATACACACAAAATTATGAATCATATTATCGTCCCCATGCCTAATATTTTTTTTACTTTAGCTTTTTTTTTAAATTTGGATATTCATTTTAGTATATTACAATTTATATCAAATATGAAATTTTGAGTCAAATCAGTGAACATGAATTTGACAGCGAGTGTCCCTTTAATAAGTTGTTCATATCCGAGGATTCGTGTAGATATGTATTCTTGATATATAAATTAAATAAACCATCATTATCATCGGCAAAATAGGAAAAGAAAACCACAAACAAATATTCGCACACAATACACTGATATCGTACAACTAAACTACAGAAAGATTAATTATAATAAATTCCTGCAAAAAAAAAAAACGATGCAATGTTTTTTGTCTGTACGAATTTTCATAGTGTGTTATAAGGATGAAATGTATTGAACAGCCTACACGGAGGCAACCTTGAATAGCTTTCACAGAGACAACCTTGAGCACCTGTCGGAGATGTAACATTGAGCAGCTTTTGACGATGCTAATATATGCTAGCCAATTGTTATAAAAAAAATTTAAATATCACATTAACATGTTTACCGTTCAAGGAAATTACCAACTCTCTTAGAAATACTATCTTCACTTTATCAAAAATATTGAATGTAAGATTGGTCATCAATTTCTTGCATGTTATATTATTTCCGAAAGATTGAGTTTTATAAAATTGCAGTAATTTTATAAAAAATGAATGGGAATTAAAATATTTTCCAAGGACGTTTAATTGATATGAATGAGAAATGCCATGTTCACTTAATCGTGCAGAAGAAACAATGGTTCAATGTTCAGGTAAAATAGGATTGCTCTGCAAAAAATGAAAATCTTCTATCGGAATAACCCAACCAATAAGAATGCTAAAAAAAAACAATCCGACATGTTCGAACAAATTAGTTGCGCTTCATCCAGTTATTTACCAAAGACAATGATGGTGTTGCCTATATGGCATAAAATCTTTTGAATATTAGATGGACTATAATTGTTGGTTGCATATATTCGATGGAAGATTTGTTATCTTCCACGCCATATCGGTCATTGGTTTGATTTACATCAAGTCTAAATACATGTTCATATAGCTGACTATAGGTTATAATCGACCTTGAAATAGCAATAGCAAGTTGCTTTGTAGATAAAACAAAAATTAAAGAACGACGTTGAAAATTGGTCGAAAACAGGACCTGAAATCAATTTACTGTTCTAACTAGATTGTTTTTGAAAATCAACCATCGAATGAGGCTTACTTATTTTCTAACTTACAACATCTTACCTTTATACTTTAAAGAAAACATCACTTAAAAGTATCTACCTAGCCAACTTATAATCGTTGTAAACGTGGGAGGTTAAGCTAGCAATAAACCATGTTAAAGCAAACATTTTATTCGGAAAATGTCCGGTCCATATAGGAATATGGCAGTTGTTTTTTATTTGTTCCATTAATTGATAGCGTTTGATTTTGTCAGTTTTTATAGAAGTCCCATTTATATTGCTTTGGAGTTCAGAATTTTTGTTTTATCTTTTTGCAAACATTCTCACACATATGTATCGTGTTATTGAAGCCTACACATTATATCAGTAGACCATAGATGCAGTCCTATGAGAAAATTAAAGCCATACTCTTTGACCATATTATCGACAATCCGTGTCAAATTGTTTGACGATTGGTGTTTACTTAACGTCTATCGTGTCAGACAGTGTTTATGTCTCATTGAACTGTATCTTAAACTTTATCTATATCCAATATTTATCATTATTATGTTGTTTTGGTTGATTTAATTGTTTACATTTGTTTGGTGTTACGCATTTTTATTTTTGTATATTGTTTGTTAAAAGAGGGACGAAAGATACCAGAGGGACAGTCAAACTTATAAATCGAAAATAAACTGACAACGCCATTGCTAAAAATGAAAAAGACAAACAGACAAACAAAAGTACACATGACACAACATATAAAACTAAAGAATAAGTAACACGAACCCCACCAAAAACTGGGGGTGATCTCAGGTGCCCCGTCGTGTTGCTTATGTGATAACAAATCCGGTAAATAGTCTAAATCGGTAGGTCACATTTATGAAAAGGAAGGGGATTGTAGTTATGACGTAGGAACATCTCCGATATCATTTGTGAAACGGTTATTCCATAACGCTCAACCAACTCGTGATGGCGTCCGTAAAATTTACGAAGGGATGATTTCAACTTTACCATTTGGAACTCTTGGTTTAATAGCTTCTTTGTGAGCAGCAACCCTCTATCAAGAAAACTCTATAAATGAAAAATTTGACATTTTGTATACATAACATTTACAGATAGGGTAATTATGAAAAAAACAGTATACTAAGTCATCATGATCCTATACCAACTTATAAAAAGTTTGCATACATATTTAACTTCAAAAGAGGAAAATAAAACAAAATAACAAGTAGAACTGTGAGCTATAATAAACGTACTGCCCCTATATGAAATTGTTAGGAAAGATCAATACATCATACAGAACGAGTCTTACGTGCACTAAGTTATAAGGACAATTGTAAAAATTTAAAGTTATGAATTAAGATAGTTTGCTAGTAGCAACAATAAAACGACAGAATCGGTAAACTTGGTGCGACGAAGTCAGTTGTAGTATGTACCGTTACTTCTATTCGTAATAACACACTAGCATCACACTTAATGATCTTGCCAAGATTACTAGAGTTTGTTTTCTTTTTTATATTTTGTTGATAATACAGACTTCATATTATTATGATAACAAACAGGTTTTTTAATAAGTCTATAGGTAATGTATTAATTAACTCAATTATAGCGATTCATTTTGAAAATGTGATTCCAATTACAAGTCATTAGAGTTTGATAAATACAATAATTTTGACACTCAGCTTTTTGTGAAGTTAATTATTGTGCAAATAAGTTCAAATTTCGTTTTTGGCTTCATTAAATAAAGTTCTTAATACCAAAAATGTATACATGTAATTATTCTTGTGAAATTATTGTTTCATGGTAAATAATTCTAAATTGGTCGATACTTTGGTCCAAAGTAACCCGATTATGTGTCAATTTTCGAGAACTTCGTAAGTCAAACAAGCTTCAAAGTACATTCAATATACAGAAAACCCATTTGCTGTTTATTTTATAGCTCTTTAATTATTAAATACTTGCTTTTTTTATTAGCGTGCTTCCCATGCGTAAGAATTGTCAGAAAAGCTCAATTCTAGCACATTTACCTTAGTAACAGAAGGTAGAAATGTCTAATAGATATAGAAAGATGTGTTATGAGTGCCAATGAGACATCTCTCCATCCAAGTCACAATTTGTAAAAGTGAACAATTATAATAGATCAAAGTACTGTCATCAACGTTAACACGGAGCCATGGTTTACACTGAACCACAAGCTATAAAGGGTCCCTAAAATTACTAGTGTAAAACAATTCAACCAGGAAAACCAATAGTACTGACCTTCACTCTTACATGAAACAATAGTGTACCTTCACAGCATAGAAAGACACACTATAAAAAATTGAAATGTCTTAAATCTATCAAAATACTCATTAACACAACAAGTGAACATACATTGAACAAATAAATTTGATCTATGACTTAATGTAAATGCAAAATCAATCAAATAAGGGATGATGTTAAACAATATCAGAAAGACCATCATAACTTAAGATAGATTTATCAGTTTGCTTACAATTTTAATAAAGCTCCACATTTTAAGTATTGTTTCATGTGCTGGCGCAGCTTCGATTTAACTCGGGAAGCTGAGAGTCACATAAATAATTCGACACACACCGTACTAGCTATAGTATCATATCATTTACTATTTATCAAACACATCTATTAAAACCTTAGAGACCAGACCCTCAGCTCATTAATATATATTATTTTAAGACGATATTTGCATAGGATTTAAATGCGACAATGTGTCTTTTTCGTTTTTCAAATTGATGTAAATTTGATACATCTTATTTCCTAAAATAACCCTATAATCAAGATCGTCTTAGACTTTTGAAAACAGATCATTGTTTGATTTTTTTCCTCAGTAATCTATTCCTGTTCATGGTTTTGTTTGATTTCCTTACGGAATAAAAAGTCGTCGTATAATTACATCAAAATTCTAACCCTGACTTACTGAATTCATTCTTGTAGAAATCATTCCCCAGTGAAAATATTATATGTAATTCAAGCTAACGTTCCCTCCTTTACATCCTCTTGTTCGTTTTTAATCTAACAAAATTAAGTTATTTTTGGCGTCGATTGCTGATACAAATGTAATTGTTGCGTCATTTTGTTGAATTTAATTTCCAAAGTCAACACTGTCTTAACGAAAGTTGACTTTCTCTACGATTACTTCAAATTAAATAAGATCAACATGTAAAAACATCACATTGGGAAACGCTTACTACATTATTAAATTTGAAACTTAATTTGGTAAAATTCTTGGAAGGAAAGTAAATATATATGATTTCTTCAATTCGAAGTAATTGTGACACCAGAGTTGTAAACACGTGACTGATTTTTGTTTTGTTTTTACTTCCTTGTTCAACAATGAAGAAATATTTATACACTTTCTATTGATAGCTCATTAATACCAAATATTTCTCACTAGCTATTGTATATACCATAGTATGGTGTACATGTATACTCTACATATCCTTGTGTAGTCTTTCCCAGATGGAAAAGAGCAATAACAAAAAAGAGTATGTATTTTTTCTTACATGTACTCTAAATGCTGTCCATGTATAAACTTCATGAATTCGGTTTCAAGCTTAGTACATTCCGTTTTGTATTTGCATTTTCCCATCCATTTCCTATCACCTTCATAATTACAAACATTTTACCATTATTATAAACGAAAAAGCACGCGACGTTTAGCGCGGTGAATATACTTTTCAGCTGGTGTATATGATTTTTATTCAAAATTCAATTCATACCGAAAACGCTTTTTAAAAAGTTCTATCAATATTAGGAAAAATATCTATTGTTTGCTATAATTTTAGGTTCGATTGGTGCCCATGTTGGTTGGTAGACAGATTCAACGGGGACTACCTCGGCCATGATTTCAACAGCCCTATTAGTTTCAGGGGCGAAGCAATAGTTAACGAGCGACGACACTTGGTGTTGACAATAGCCTTACCCGGTTGTGAGCCAAAAATCTAGATTCAATAAATAAAAAGACACGACAATGATTCGTTACGTTAAATTATTAAAGGATACATGTAAGAGCTAAGTATCAACATTTTCTTCCCCTTGTCTGTAAACAAGTGCGTTGTACTTGTAATCAGTATGTATTTTTATTTCTTCTTTTTTAAAATGAAGAAAGACATTATGGGAACAATAGTTTTAAATCCCTTACAAGATGACGTTTTCTTTCCGCTTTCGACATGTGCTTATCATATGGAAGTAGATTCAGAGTAGTTATTTTTCCGCATGCGCTGTTTCTGTTTCCAATCTGCGCTTTTCGTCCCACGCGTAAATCTTTGTGAGAAACATAGAAATACCGGGCGTCCGTCCGTGTGCTCGGTCTTGTTAGTGCTCTCACGAGTACAATTCTTGTCAGATTTTTTATAAAATTTATACTATAGGTTAATATCAGCAATATCTCGGACAAGTTCTATAATGGTGGGTGATCGACCTTTTCAAAAGAGTTATGCCCTTTTGTTATATAAAATATGTGAGATGCGGGGGACATTGAAACTACTTTAATCAAAAACTTAAGAAGCGATTTTTGTTAAATCAGTAAAAAAAAATATACAGGGTCTTTTGTAGACGTAACTTGCATCTGGCGTACACAATTATAAGACTTATATCTAAGATGTTGAATTAAAAAGACAAAGTATTTAAAAAGGTATTGTTATTAAATAATGAATTATTTCTGTTGGAACTAATTTAAAACAGATCTTGGTTCCTTGAACATTGAATTGTCAGATATTTTTGTATGAATATAAGATAATGCAGATAAATGAGTTACAAAAAAGGATTATTTATGTTGCATGATTCCCAATGAGACAACAATCTAACCGAGTCGTAATGAAGCGGATTTAAGCAATTAATGGGCACTGTATGGCGTCAAAAATGGGGAAACCCCATACAGTGAAGTCAGCTATAATAGGCCCCGACATGACAAAATATATACAAACAAAAAACCAATGTAATAGAGCTGATAAATGTGGCGTCAACTTCCACTTGAAATTAAGACTCTGTGTCCGTTTCAACTTGATATTCATATGTTTTATAACAGTAAAACCTCTAAAAGTTTACTTCCGTCTATGTTTACCGAGAACAATATTAATGTTAGTTTTATAAAATCAATGTAAGTGATATAGTACATATTCGATCAAATCCTGTGATTGGACAAATCTGTATCAGTATTGTACTCTATTTAGTCATTCGATCTTTTCCTAATTATATATGTAACGAGTCTAATTAAGTTAGAAAGTGTTAATCTTACATGCTAAATATGGACTCTTTAACGACATGCTGCCGTAAAAGTTAAGCTGTATTGATGCCTCTCTTCTAGGAACTCGTTATTGAAATTGACAGTACTTTATTTTATCAATAGAAATCCCAGGCACATTCTCTTCATTCACAACTCGAAACGGACTGTAATAGGTAACATTATGCCATCAGGTGTATTTTCTGAAGGTAATTCCTTCGTTGGGCTATAAAATCGATTTCTGTGCATAAACGTCTTGAATCTGATCAGAATGATGTAGAATATCTTGATGCATTGCGCATGTGTTATTCTCCTCAGGCAGAGTGTTTAGTATAATGTTGATTTTTTGACGAGAAAGTGACAATTGTTTACTTTTTGATGTTATTATTAGAAGTGAAAATGACAATAATTTATAATACAAATTTCAAACATTGTTTGCTAATTTTAATGTTAACGTTCTCTACAAATATTAATAGTTGTTTTGGAACCGAAAAAGAAAAACTTCTAATTGACGGAAAAATAATTTTTGGCGGTCTTTTTCCAATGCATGAAAAACAACAAGGTGAAGATAGATGTGGTAAAATAAAAAAAGAAAAGGGAATTCAAAGACTAGAAGCAATGCTTTTTGCAGTGAAGAGAATAAATGATGATATTGATATTTTACCTGGTATACCAATAGGTGTGCACATACTCGACACGTGTAGCTCGGATACATATGCTTTAGAACAGTGCATGGATTTTATAAAAGCCCAAATGACGACGATAGATATTACAGATTACAAATGTGATAATGGAGAGACCCCCCTTTATAACCCCATTAAACCTGTGGTAGGGGTAATAGGGGCTGCATCCAGTACAGTGTCTATCATGGTGGCTAATATCCTGAGGCTTTTTAAGGTAAGACTTCAAATTACTTCTTTTTTGGAATGAAGATAAACATTTGCAGATATCTAGTGCATCGCAAATGATCTTTTTAACCATACCGTCCTTTTCGCTTTTAAAATGTTGTGTTATATATTTGTATGGAGAATGAGAGAAGGAAACTTGGGGGTAAAAATGAAACAACTGAAGAAAACAAGACAAAACTAAGAACATACTCAATGAATGTGCATCAAGGCATTGGTTGAAAGTCAATTTACATGTATATGACACTACATGTACTTGGTTTTCATTCGAAAAATTTAAAAAAGGTAAAAAGGCACATAAACTTCTTTATTTTGCATGTTTTCTTGTATAATATGTTATGTCTGAATAAGAAGGTAATTAATCGTAACGCTACTTATACATGTATGCGAATTTAAATCTTAATTTATTAGTTTTACTTATATATTAATAGTTTACACCTTTTAAATGAAAGCAATTAAATTAAACTTTAAATAGTTGTTTAGCTAAAAGAATGGATTGTCAAATCAATAAACTCATTCAGACGGATTTATTTATGTTTTGTATTGAAACCATTTATTTATGTATATACAGTTGCAATCGGGTAGATTTTGAAAAGGTCTTACAAATTATGGATAATTAAAATATAGTATCTGTGATGACTAATCCTTCCAATGTAAGGACAGAAAAAAAAATAATCAACTTCTTAAATTGTGTATATTTTATCTTATATTATCCAGGAAAGACATTTTGTATCCTATATCAGATTATACGGTTTATTTCCTTCGCTTGTCTCAAGGGATATGTCTATCCTATAGTACATTTCGTGTTTATTTTCAATTTGACTAGATTGTTAATTTAATCAATGTAAGTTCTAAAGTTTCTGATACTGATTTTATGCAGAACCTTTGCATATAAATGACACTATGGGTTAAGAAGTCTGATTGAAAACAAAAGAATATTTTCTAAATATTTCAATGAATAGCATTTTAAGAATGTAAGGTTCAACTCTCTACTGGAACCATCATTCTCCAAAGAATCAATCACACATGGTTTGTGAGGGAGACATCAAAACATTATTTAAATGCTTAAATACAGTACTGAATTTATACTTTACATATAGGTCTACCAATATAATTCCTTTTCTCTGAGAAAGTTGGGTTGAAATGTATACTCATATGTCTAAAGGGTTTATGTTTTGAGGTAGCTAATGTTGATACATTTGTAAACCTTTTGAGAGGACATGAGATGTGGAATATTGGAGGTAAAACAAGATGGGATCTTGAGGAAAATGGACAGTGGGAAAAATAACAAGAAAGAGGGATCTAGGAAATGTTCACATTCCTCTTTGATGTTTTGTCATTTATTGACACATAACGTTTGGTAAATAAAATATTCTGTGTTCTTGAAAAGAAAACAATCTTTCTGTAAAATTGTGAGAACATCCATGACTATTCCAGTATATTATATAGCAGATCGAGGATTCATGTAGCTCTATAAGTAGTTATATATTACATTTGTATACAATGATACAGATGTTTTGACAAAATTTCAGTTTCATGAAGTATTTCAAGAAATTTCCGTTTTTAAGAAATTAATTTCCTTACCACTTTCATAGAATAAAGAAAATCCCCCCATGTTAAAGTTAATGGTAATCGGCACGTTCATAATACGCTACTTAAAAATAGATCTGTATTAATAATTGTTTATTCTGAGATTTATTCTGAATGTCTTTTTGTCTATTTAACACTAAGCGTGTTGATGAAGATTTATAAGCGTTTACTGTTTCGTGGCACTGATAATTTACGACTGTTTAACCCTGCAAAACTAAGTATGCATGCTTAAAGACAAATGCAAACAGCAAATCATTGTTTATATAAATAATATTTCCCTAGCATCTCTCACAGATCATGATAACCTGCTGAGATGGTGAATCTTCCGTTAAAATTAAATTTATAAATATAAGTACTAAGTATTTTATTGTATGATTATTAATTTATGTGTCTTTGAAAGGTTTGTCGGATAGCTGTTCAGTATACATGCAACTTTATTTTACCATTCAACAGTTCAAAGGTTTTGCAGGGGGGGAGGGGGTCCTTTCTGGGCATTATCTTAGGTCACCGAAAGTTCACAAATTAATCACTAGCTGTTAAAAAACTATTAGTAATGAAGAAATAATATTAATGACAAAAAATACGGAAAGTAGAAAAAATTCAAATCAGATGTTTCATTATATATAAAGTAACAAGTTTCTAACTATTCTTATTGATTAATAGTTATGTGGAGAATGAGATGAGTAATTATATATACTTTGGAGGGGGGGATTAGAGAAAATTTGGTATTTTTTTTTACCCATTACATTTATTTGATTTGAAAAAAATAAATGATACCAAGCATTCATTATATAAAACTTCGCGTTATAAATAGTCAATGACATACCACAGAGCCTCAAATGAACTTTTGAACTTTCGCACACGTAAAGATCTGATATTGGAAGAGACAAGCAATATCATTTAATAATATTAAATTTGACAGCTTTGTAGTTGAGAGTGAACTCTGTCCTGAGACTCGGGTAACAGCAAAGACAGAAAACAGAAGGATAGCATCGGTTTAATCAATAAACTATCATCCGGACACTGCTGTCCTAAAACAATCACAATAATGACAGTTTACAAAGTTACTTGATTTACGCATCTGCACATTTCAAAACAGATGCACAGGCACACAACCTTGAAAGACGAACCCTGAAAAATATTTAAAAATCAACATTTAACCACAAACTTGCATATCTGTATCGATAATTTTCATTGAGTAGCATGGCTAAAAGGGCACCCCACTGAGATTCTTAACAATAACTTTAAAATGCATCTATTGAAGTATACATTATTTTATGCTTTATAACATGTACAGCCACTGAAACATTTTACAAAATTATCTGAAATAAGTTAATTTAAATAATTTAGTTTCTTCTGTAAGTTTTATTTTACCAATTACATCTTGTTTACACATGTTTGAAATTATTTCATATTTGAAGTATCACATACATATACTACATATTGTGTATCATATTTCATGCCGAATTCAAACAATATTTTGCCAAACAGAATATATTGGTATCCTGTTTATACTATTATGCTCAAAATAAAGTGTACGTCACGGTTGGATGACAATCGTGAATTCGGACATGGAGCATGGGATTTAAAAAATTTCACGAAATTTATTTACTTAGATATAAATAAATATCAACGGAAATATATTGTTTATATACCAATATGAAATATTCGGAAACATATTGTTTACGACACTAACATGTCTTTATATGGTCAGTCACCCATATCGCATATGTTTATAAAGTCAATGCAATTATACTCCTTAAATAGCATGACCGTAAAATAACACTGCAAATAAATAACATATGTTGTCCAAAAAACGCAAAACTAAAGCATTATAGAAAAATAATATAAAGTGGTATTTTTGAGGAAACAGAACTATTATTTTTTAGGTAAACATCCCTACATAAAATATTTGATGGGTTTATTTATCTTAAAAGCAATAGTTGTCAAACTTCTAGTTTTAATTTAATTATTTGGAGTGCTCGTTTCTTCTTTCCTCTTATGTCTTAAATAGACTGAGAAAATGCCAAGGTAGCTATCAAACTCCATAAGCTGAAAACAGATAATATTATAAAACAAAATAAAATAATGATAAAGAAAACTATAAGAAAATATGTTCCTGCTTCACTAGTGACACCTATTGCGCAACTATCAAACTGAATTATTTATGACATGATTCAAATGAGTAACTTATTTTGGTTTCCATCGGATTTTTCTTCTTATTTCCAATTGCTGATCCGTAAAGGTCTATATATAGACAAGACATTTACATCCACCCATGGTTTCTGCTGTTGATGGTTTGTTGCTTCAGGACAATAGTCAGATATTTTGACCTTATCAAGAAGTTAAATTATGTATAAGTTACGTTCATCTTAAAGTTTATGAATCGGCAGATGTACATTTGTATTTGATATCCTTCACCAATTATACTAATGAAATTATTTAAATATTAAAGAGATCTTGATAACGTATATGTAATATAAGAGATTAATTCAAGTCGAAATTGTCAATATCATTTTTTTCCTCAAAAAAACAAAATGGCCATGGAAAAAATATGTGAAATTTAATAGATTCGTACTTTCATATTTTTTATTACCAGGCACTTAAAAACAAGTAAAGCCTCTAGTATTTGTTTTTCAATTCTTTTTTTCGGAATGTGCGTTGAAATAGTGTTTGACATCAGACAAGTAATTATTTAAAAGTATGCCATTCCAGTCATAGCAGACAGACAAAACAGATATCAAAATACAGTAAATACATATACTGGTATACTAAAGCAGATTCTTGCACTTTAATATTGTAACAAAATGGGGGTTCTTTGAAATGGAACTTGTTTTCCCTAAAATTGTGTGATGATGTTGTTAAAACCTTACCGTTTATTGACTGTTTTTATTTTATATTTCTTGTACAACTTTGTGTAAACATTGTTAACTTTTTATTATTCTTAACGTCCATGTTTTGAATTTATATTCGGAACTCCCCTCGATTGTTCATATCAAATGAAGTACATAAACGTTTACCAATCGTTCCGAACATTATTTTGGTAATTACCAATTCCGGTTTTGGTAATTTAGGTATTTTACCTAAATGGTAAATGGTAAACCATTTCGGTAAATGGTAAACCATTTCGGTAAATGGTAAACCATTTCGGTAAATGGTTTACCTAAGTATAAATACTGAGGAGAGAAAGGAGAAGGCTTCAGTACGACTTTACCCTGGGCAAGTGACACACGCTAATTCCAAGCGATTAAATAACCAGAAATAACCAGACTATTTCCGTATAATGTTGGCTTGTTAGGACTTGTTAGTTCCATAACAAGTTGTATTTAGAGAATTACTTCTCGAGAGAAACGTTTGACATTGAATTTCCGTTACCATTTGCCGATTACCAAACTATCTTGTTCGTAAACTTTCTAGGTATTTATGTATTATAGTTCCGCTATCCATTTTCTTTACGATATTCTAATATAAAAGTAAGGTATTTATTTGTTAAACTAGAATACTGCTACTTAAGTTATTTATTATGTGTACGAATTGCTGATATTTATTGCACGTAAATACAAGTTGATTTTTATTCGACGAGTTTGTTATTCTTACAAAAACCTAAACGGAACCAAACTAAGATCTATCAGAATACCACAACGTACCACAAAACCTATACAGAACCAACTGTAGATCTACCCGAATACCACGATACCAGAGACCCACGTTACCAAAGAAGAGTCGCCAGTTATAACTTTAGTTCATATATTCCATTCTTATAGCAACACACTAAGAGTTCCAATATTTACAGTTAACACCAAAGCCTGACCGCTCGGTTATCGTTACAGTGGTGGCAGCGGTGGGATGTACCTACATTTTTATATTCTTACAATAAGTTTAATAATAAATTAAGATAAGGCATAAATAAATATAAGTAAAATGGATAGCGCGGAAAATAAATTTGAAACACCTAGGTTAACTGCCCAGGGTAGACCAGTGCTCCCCCGATCTCGGTCCTGTGAAATTTTCCATGATCTGACGCCGACCGGAGAGATAAGCATAAGAGTGAACCAAGATCAATGGCCCTCACAAGAGAATACAGATAGATATGAAAAGGATGGTATACATCATACTGACAAAAGGCCATTGTCAGGAGGTCTATCACCATCAACGAAAGTGGCCATTGACCAAGCGAAAAATAAGGAAGTTACAAATAGGGCAACGGTTGTGCATTTGGAACCAAATGCGACGTGGCCGGTAAAACAGAATCTTGGTGAAGAGTCAAGCACTCTTTATAACCATGCTGCCAGGTCTAGGTATGGGTTTTGGAGTCAGAAAGCAGAGGGTTCTACTATAGCAGGGGGTACTGCTATAGCAGAGGGTTATGCTGAAGCAGAGGGAACTGCTGAGGCAAAGGGTTCTGCTGAGGGAGACTCCGGGAATACAAGACGAGTCATGACGTCTTGTGAATCAAGATGGGATTCGGGAGATTTACCTAGGACTTTGGACCGGGACGTACTCCAAAATATGGGGGCAACGTACCAAGCATTACCTTTGACGTCCCGCGGACGATTCAGAGTTGGGGTTAACAGGACCGACCATGAACACTGTACTGATGAAATGACCAGTAATTTAAATTATTCTGGCATTAGCAATAAACCAATTTTTGACCATGATTATGATATAAACTTACAAAATACAAACTTTTACAAAAAGAAACCAGTGCTTTATGATGGAGAGACTAATTGGGAAGACTATTTAGTTCAGTTTGAATTAATTGCAGCAATTAATAAATGGTCTGACCTAGAGAAAGCTTTAGAATTAGCTACTAGCTTAAGAGGTACCGCCCAAAGTATTTTAACCAATTTAAGACCAGAGATGCGGACCAATTTTGTACAACTAACTGCCGCTTTAGCGTCACGTTTTCAACCAGAAAACCAAGCAGAATTGTACAGGGCGCAAATGAAAAGTAAAATACGCGGTCGCACGGAACAAATACCTGTATTAGGCCAAGACATAAAACGTCTAGTAAGATTAGCGTATCCATCAGCTCCAATGGAAGTTAGGGATTATTTAGCACGTGATTGTTTTATTGATTCTCTAAATGATGCTGACATGGAATGGGCTATTTTCCAGGCCAAAGCAAAAAATATTGATAACGCCATTCAAGTAGCTCTTGAGTATGAAGCCTTCCAAAACAATAGACGTAAATTACGACACTAAGCCAATCCGTGCTGTAAATAAATATAATAATTTTTATTTAAATAGGGAAGTTTATTTGTCTGAACAAGTTGATGACATTTCAGGTCGTCTTTCAAAAATTCCATATAACAGAAATAACAATTTTTAATTCCAAGAAAAAAAAGTGGTAGACCAAATGACTGGTCGGGGAAACTATTAGTAACTGAAACTGAGTACCAAGTTTTAGCTGAGACTAATTATGATTTATAGGAGAGTCCAATAATTTTGAGAAATTCAGTCAGATAAATATATTCAGTCTGATAGTTTATATGTCATTGTCAATGTTTTTGACATCGAATTAAATTGTTTGATTGATACCAGGTCCATTGTATGTGGGTAGTTTTTTTATTATTTGTTATTCATCCATGAATAATACCATGTCCAAGATTGTGAAGACAGTGTTAACCAATACACGTAGTGGGATACCCCTGCATTACTAATGGAAGCGTAGTTATGCCGATGGGGACTGCTGTATTACCAACACCGTCTAATAAATACTCGGTATCGTGTCTCATTATTGCTGACATAGATATACTTGTATCAATGATTATAGAGTTTGATTTTTATAGATAAAAGTCCATGTGTATATTGGATAAGGGAAAGAGTTTTTTTAATTAAGTGTCAATTTATTTCAGATTTTTATTAATATTGTTAACATTTATTGATTGTTGTGTAATATGTAATTTGTTTTCAGGAAAATTATTTGTAAAATAGCGCTATATGAACATTTGTCCCGCAGAGAATATTTGAACATTTGTCAGAATACACAGAATTATTTCTGATGCGAGAACATGCATAACGAGAAGAAGAAGTGTTGCTGCTTAATGAACATTCGTCTAGAACGTCAAGTGAAGAAGATTTGTCAGTGCTCTATATAAACATTTGTTAAAATAAGCAGAACTCGTATTTTATGAACTTTCGTAATGAGAAGATGTGTTGGTGTTTTATGAACATTTGTCAAGTGAAGAAGATATGTCTGTGCTCTATAAACATTTGTTAAAATAAACAGAACTCGTTTTTATAAACAATCGTTATGCGAAGAAGAGATGTTGCATGGTGCTATATGAACATTTACAAAACTAAAGGATCATAAAGAACTGTGCGGAAGTCAACTTTGCGGGAAGACAAAAATGAACAATGAAAACTCAGAAGATTGTATTATATTTCTGTTTGATCAAATATTGTTTTATTATTTTGAATATGTATGTTATAGAATATTTTAAATGAAAAATATTGGAGAACTTGTTTTAAATTTTAGGGAATGGCTATTCATGTTTGAGGGCAAACATTATTTTTCAAAGGTGGGGAGAGTGTAACAAAATGGGGGTTCTTTGAAATGGAACTTGTTTTCCCTAAAATTGTGTGATGATGTTGTTAAAACCTTACCGTTTATTGACTGTTTTTATTTTATATTTCTTGTACAACTTTGTGTAAACATTGTTAACTTTTTATTATTCTTAACGTCCATGTTTTGAATTTATATTCGGAACTCCCCTCGATTGTTCATATCAAATGAAGTACATAAACGTTTACCAATCGTTCCGAACATTATTTTGGTAATTACCAATTCCGGTTTTGGTAATTTAGGTATTTTACCTAAATGGTAAATGGTAAACCATTTCGGTAAATGGTAAACCATTTCGGTAAATGGTTTACCTAAGTATAAATACTGAGGAGAGAAAGGAGAAGGCTTCAGTACGACTTTACCCTGGGCAAGTGACACACGCTAATTCCAAGCGATTAAATAACCAGAAATAACCAGACTATTTCCGTATAATGTTGGCTTGTTAGGACTTGTTAGTTCCATAACAAGTTGTATTTAGAGAATTACTTCTCGAGAGAAACGTTTGACATTGAATTTCCGTTACCATTTGCCGATTACCAAACTATCTTGTTCGTAAACTTTCTAGGTATTTATGTATTATAGTTCCGCTATCCATTTTCTTTACGATATTCTAATATAAAAGTAAGGTATTTATTTGTTAAACTAGAATACTGCTACTTAAGTTATTTATTATGTGTACGAATTGCTGATATTTATTGCACGTAAATACAAGTTGATTTTTATTCGACGAGTTTGTTATTCTTACCAAAACCTAAACGGAACCAAACTAAGATCTATCAGAATACCACAACGTACCACAAAACCTATACAGAACCAACTGTAGATCTACCCGAATACCACGATACCAGAGAACCACGTTACCAAAGAAGAGTCGCCAGTTATAACTTTAGTTCATATATTCCATTCTTATAGCAACACACTAAGAGTTCCAATATTTATAGTTAACACCAAAGCCTGACCGCTCGGTTATCGTTACAATATGTATTGTTGGGACATCACTTATTCATAACAATGGCTTAAAATGTAAAACTTTATCCAGAACTGAAATGGAATCACTACACATCCAGACTAACACATCAATTTCAAATTCTGCAACTTAGAACACAACAGACATGGCCAGTTTATCTTACAACAAAAAAGTAAGAAAGATAGAGAATCACTATCTTTTACATCTGCACTTTTTAATATTATTGAAGTCGCACTTACTACGCCTAAGTTATAATTAAAAGTAAATATTGTACTTCCAAACTAACAGCACTATAGGTGTACTGTAATCGGTACATTTATATGTTTGAAATTGTGTATGCTCAAAAGGTATAATGTTTTGTTAGTACTCTTTTCAGCATTTTTTGGCATTAAAAAAGGTTATAAAAAAAAAATCACCGAGGTACAAATGTGTTGTGACAACTTTGCAATATTCCATCTATTGCTTGAGATATGCAGTATGAGGACAGAGATGGTGCAGTAATGCATAATAAGATACGATCCCGCATCAATATAATAATAAAAACATTTTTGGCAAATATGGGTTAAAGGTTATGCAATATTGTGTTCTAATTTCATATAACTCAATAATAAAGGGGAAATCATTAATTTCTATTAAGACAGGAGATTACACTATTGATCTTTTGTGATCATTAATGAATAATAACGAGGAGTTCCGGACAGCAAATATGGCAACTATGCAACCATTAGTGCCATAAAGGTTCAATCTGTATGCTAAATCATTCGTTAAAAATAACACTAGCTTATATCCTTTGTAATTTATTGATGTTGGTCAGTTTTGATGGACACTGTAAACAAATTTGCGTATGCATTGGATTTTGTGTTATTCGTGCTAGTGTGAAAATAGTATTTGTATTTTTGGTTCAACTACCTATTATTAATCTCTCTATATTGATAAGTACAGATTCAGTTTTTGATATAATGTATACGCAGGTGTTTGTTAATTGCACAAAAGTAAATCCATTGTCCTTTATACTTATTTTAGTTGGTGCGACGTCAGTTTTATTTCTTATTGGAAATAATTGACTAATTATATTACCCATCTCGCTATTTTGTTAAATAGAGATTTAACTTATACATGTGCATGTATATGTACAGAATTCAGAACTACAAGTTTGTCCTTTCGTGCTTTTTATCAAATCAAACATAGTATCGGGATTCATACATGATAAGTGAGTAGAAACTGCACGCCGTTTCAGAGCATATGAGTATATAAGTCATTAAGGTGGCAGTCATGATGCGTGATCTTTTGTCTTCTGTCTGAGTTTTGTTTAATCTTCATCTTTCTTTCTTTTTCCCCTTTTGACCGTTGCGATGTCTGTATTTCGACGAGCAAAATGTTTTTGATTGCGTGTTTACCTATACTTTGAAATTTCGGATATAACTATCCGTTAACCATACCTTTTGTTGCTGACAAGAAAAAATATAATTCAAAAAGTGTTGTTGAAGAATGTTTGATTTTGGTCATTTTGGGGGGGGGATTTTCATTATTCTAGTTTGTGTCTTCAAGAACCCGCGCACATTATGACTTTAATACAATATCTCTCTATCACGAATGCATGTCATAAAAACCACCTTCGTGTAATAATATTGTCGCTTAGCTTTTACTGGCAATGTGTTTTTAAGTAATAAAACATTTTTTCTTTGAAATATTGTAAATAAAGGTGATGTTTTTTAAATCCCAATGAGACCGTAACTTACAAAAATATGGTATTATTTTCGTGCACGCAACTCGTGTTTTGAAATTTAAAGTAATTCGTTATTTGGTTTGTATGTTTAAAAAGGTTCAAAATCGGTAAACCATTATAGTCTCTTGTTTAATCGTCGGCTATGACGCATGTAATTTTCATATTCCTTTTTTTAACACGCGAACATATATATGTTATTCTACATATTTAGATAGTATAACGCTGTTTCAATAGATTATTTTCTTTTTTCTCTTTCGTTTTTGCTCTCTGTTTAATATCCGTTTATTTGATATAAAAAAAACCAACAACATTGGATCATTATTCTATTTGACTACTATAGTATTTGTGTTGCAAATTACTTTTTTTCTTCAAGCAGAAACAAATCTATTTAATATGTAAAGTCAGAATAATCTAGTGTTTTGTTTCTCTTCAATGTCACTTATAGTATTTGTTTTACTGATTCTTTGTTTTGATTTACTATACACACAATATTTGCATGCAGGGGAATTGTTATGATAAGCAGCTATTGTGTTAACTCTATTTGTCGTAGGATTTCATGTCAGTGTGTTCGCTTAGAGTGCTGGAGGTCATGGTTAGATCAAACCCATATTTTCAATATCATATTATATACTGCTGCTCCTCTAAGCATGCGACTGACATTCGTGAGTGATTTTAAACAATGATGAACCCTACATGAAATAAAGTTTCCTTCTAAGAATATTGTGTCTGGGAAAGGTTACATATATACATTTTTTGTACCTATCAACAGTAATCTTGTGCTTAACAATGACTTCAGAAGCACTACCAGTTATTTACCTAGATATAAAGAACCTTGTGATTAACAATGACTTCAGAAGTATTACCTGTGATTTGCCTAGATATAAGGAACCTTGTGATAAACAATGACTTCAGAATGACATCAGAAGCACTGCCTGTGATTTACCTTGATATAAGGAACCTTGTGATAAACCTTGACCAAAGAATTATCGATAACTAGTAGAAAAGACTCATTAGATTTTAAATCCGAAGAAAACAAAGTCCTTGTTGTCATGTGGTATATTATGTAAATATAGTTAAGAGAGGATTGCATGATTAATCTGCGTTTGAATAGATGTTTTCACTTCTTTCTGTATATCGGCAATAAAAAAATATTAAACGAAATTACCATGCGATCTTCCAGTATAAAAAAGAAAATGTGGTATGATTGCCGAAAAGACGACAACAAAGACCAATATGACGTTGAATTTAGCAGTTATAATATGTCACCGTACAGTCTTTGATCATTAGCAAAGCCCACACCTCAGATCAAGATATGTGTAGATATGACAGGACGAGTCCCCTCATTTCCCCGCTAAATCATCTCGTATGCCATTCATGTTTTGATCTTCGTAACTACCAGACAAACCTTTAATAATCTAATATACGGAATCAAGAAAGTTTGCACAACATTGAAAAATCAATGTAAAAATGTCGGGATAATTTTTACAATGATACCGGTGAAACTGCCAGTAAACTAGGTACTATACAAGGATTTACTGTCCTACATGTATGTTAGGAATGAAAAAAACAACAACAGAAAACATACAAAATTCTATTTGTTTATTAAAAACGAGATTTCTATATTCATATAGCGAGGTGAATATCCTTGTAACAGCCATATCTGTATAGCAATAAATGAATTCAAACTTTCAATAATCCCATGTAAAATGTAATATGATGTCTATTGACTAGCCAATAAGGATTTGTATTCCAAAATTAATGGTATCTTCAACAATTATTGCTCACAGTTGATGCACAAATAGTCCTATCTAGAAAACATATTACAACTTAATTATTAGCTGGCTAATAAAACGATCGCTTCTTTGTATTGATTTGTTTTAATATCGGCTTATTAATTGTTCAATAACGTTTAGTGCACGCTTTGTTCACGAAAAGATACATTCTATAAACGTCAGTTAATAAGTGAATAGAGAGCGACATTACCGTGTGACTTAATTGCATGTAATTGGCAATTTACAGTGCACGGTATAATATCTATGTTAAACAATGGAGGCCGTTTCGGGTTTTCATTTCATACATGCGTAGTATAGAGTCATAATTGATAATACGAAGATCTTGCAACACTGATATGATTTCAGGGAAAGTATGCTAAGATTAAATGTTCAGATATTTCTGCTAAAATTACATTGATTTTTTGTTAGCTTTTTACGTGGAGTGTTATAAAATCTTTCGTCTTGAAAAGAACAAAGCAAAATCTGTTTTTAATCATGTATGTACATGATGATACAAGTATATTGGAATTCCCTACGTGATACAGGTCAGACCCATCGTATTTTAACACATGCAAGATCATACTCCTTTCTCTAAACGCCATTTCTATTGTTTCAGTTTTCTTTTCTAGAACGCAGTTTGCTAGACGATACAAATCAGAAAGCAATTTGTCTTTCAATGGTATCAAACCATGTATATGGACGTTACTTATATCTTAAATCTTGTCAAGAAAATTTAGCTAAACACAGAAGTACATTATTTACCTATGTCACTTTCCTTGCTTTTTTGTCACAGAAATAACAAACTATGTATCTATTACATATTGAAAAATCCTGTGTTTTTGGATTTATTTAATAATGATAGTTATCGCTTTTTGTGCATTTTTCCTTTGATCTTTTTTTTGTGATAATTTTTCAGATCAACGATAATCTATAAATATTACTAGACAGACTATCAATGTTTTGTGCTGGTAAGATTTTACTGTATTGACCATTTGATAATGTTCATTTGCAAGCACTTGAAGCATGTTTAGAAGGGATAAAATCAAGTCCGTTAATGTTAATAGAGTTTGTCGAACGAGAGGAAGGGCTGGGCATTTGGGTGGTTACTGGAAAAATAGGGCATGTTGGATAGGTAAACATTTCTTGCTGAAGATCATTTACTGACTCATCAACAGTTATTGCGTGTGATCTTCGACATATAGAGAGCCTTACATTTGTCAAATTCATGAATCGTCAGATCAAAAGACCTCCTTGTGATCGGACATGGTTGTGTATTTATACATCCTACACAGAGAAGAAGACGTCCATGGCTACATTCAGATGATAGTTCAGATTACTATATATGTCTTTATCTAATTCCTTATTTTGGATCAAATTATATTTGAGATGGTTTCCCAATACCTTAACAGATGTAAATTACTGCTCTACGAAATATGATACATTCGGATTTCAAGTACTTGTTTCAGATCACATCTGTTGAGAAATACTTATTCAGAAATCGAATATTATATTATAACAAATTAATACCCGTATTTAGTATAATATGATACCTTTTATGTTATGTCTGATGTATGGTGCCACTGCAGATAAGGTTCGATGTATTTCCTTTCTTACCAAAATTGCTCTACCTTTATCCCTCGACTTAGAATTGTGCTACCTCAATTATCTGCCTCTCGAGAACGACGCATCCTAAATTCGTGAGCTTTGATATATGTGTGGTAAAAACAAACTAAGCCAGTAGCGTGTCTACGTAATTCTGCTCTACTTTAATGGAATTATTCCCTTAGTAGTGATCAAACAACGATTTGATGTGAGATTGGTATTCTTTAATCAGTCTATGGTACTCTAGGTAATATTGAGATCAGATAAAGATAATTTAGGTTCCTAGCTAAACCATATGTAGAACACGGTAAAAACACATTTATTTCTTAGTAACGAGTCTCAAACTTAACCACGGTCAGTTTTCGGTATATCGAGACAAATTTTCTGGAAAGAATACATGTAAATAACTTGGTTTGAGTTTTGCAATCGCACTTGTTTAAGATCTGGTATCGGATCACGAATGAATTCAAATTGTATCAATAGCTCCCATGCAAGAGCAGCAGTCAATAAAAGTTATTGAATTATAAAAACAATCCTATCTGACAAATCGTTCAACATTATAATTAGTATCAAAATTTTCAACATATATTTCACCGTTCTTGAACAAAAAAAAAAACGTTAAAAAATTTAACAGTAAGCACTATTTTTTTTCAATTTTGCAATCGAAAACATTTTGAAAAATTGACGAGCTTCAAGATCATGACCACGGTGTCTATGCTGTGTTATAAATCACTACAAATTTTATTGTAATTGTACCCTAATGTTTCATCTTAGTCTGAAGTTTTTTGTGTTTTAAGATTAATTTGTCGTGTCTATAGTGTTTACTATATAATTAATTACCTGTGCATTGATTTTAGATAGTATAACTAGATGCGGTAATGACTTTGGAAAGGTCACATTCTTTATAGACCTCATGAATAACATTGGTTATCAGAGAATTATTACTTTCGATTTTTCTGTGTGTGTTTTTTTTTTTATATTTACCTTGGCTGACGGTGGAGAATAAACCAATAGAAAAATAGATGCAATAAAAAAAAATGCAGATTATTTAATAAAATAAATGTTGTTGTAACTGAATTCCCTGTATAGAACATAATTTATAGGCTTTCAATTATTAATTTTTATTCCATATAAATTCTGTTTTAATGTTATTGCTGAAAGACTTTTGTCACATTCTTAAGTTTCCTTGTATTGTAAATTGATTTTGTTTAAATAATTTGTTTTTCTTATAAAGTTCTAAAGATTTGCGTTTATCTTCATTTGTTTATGTAATCCAAATTTTGTCTGTGTTAGAAATGCTTAGAAATGTAAATATAATTGAATCATCACATATATGCAAACACGCTGAACATTCTTTAACCATTCAGCAGCAAATAGCATCAGACGTGAGATACTACAACTACATGTAGTGAGTTTAACAGGTTTTTTCTTCAGGTTTTCTTTTTAGTGACTTTTAAAATCGTACTATCATCTCGCACATACTATAAGAATAGGGATAAGTATCATAATTGCCAATGAGAGAACTACAATGTATCCACCAAAGTTTAAATAAAGTGGATATAAGCAATTATAGGCAAAAATATGGCAAAAACCATAATGTTTCGGATACAAAAGGCCCCGAAAATTCTATTGAGAAAACAATTTACGAAAAAAACAAATATGACAGACATGTTCCAACGATAACCACTGAACTACAGCCTCTTGACTTAATTTAGACAGGCACATAAAGAATGTAGAGTGGTTAAACGTGTGTGTGAGCACTCAATCCTCCCCTAACCTAGAACAGTGGTGTAACCGCTCAAAATAAGAAAATTATAAAAATCAGATGAAAAAGGTTTAATTCATCAGATAATACAAAGCCACTGTCTATGAATTTTCTGTTCAAGTTGTTGGTCACTATGTTTTAGCTTGTTTCAAATATTTTTCGTCTTTGTTTTTGTCATATTTTGGAGGAGTTGATGGTTGGTATTGTGGGGAATTATTGTTATCCTCTTTATATAAATAGCTACATAGCAATTAGTAGCAATGCTTGCATTTTCAAAATAAGTCTACGCAATAAGAAATGAATGACACAAGACATAACAATAAATCGCATTCCTGTTCCAATATACCTGTTCATATCTCTATGGCTTCATTGTTGTGTAGTACAAATGATGGTCTCAAATTGGCACAGAAGGCTTTTTTTTCAAAAATCATTGCGTGCAACAGAACAATAGAAAGGCTAACACTGGAATACAGTGGAATGCAGTCATTTTTAATACATAACGACAGCAGAATAAAATGAGAAAAAAAATCGGTGCGTTCGAATCAATAGGATTTTAAAAATTAGTTTTACAAGTTATGTGAGTACCGAAGCAGAGATTTCTGAGCTGACAATACAAAGTTCGCGGACTAGCAGTCCACTAAGCAGCGGTATTGACACAGTGCTAGAAATGAAAATATTGGTGTGCCCAAGGTAATTTTCTTTATTTACCTTCATCGGGCACCTTTAAAAACCATGTATATCTCAGTCCTTATAGCGTGAGGAATTATATGACCATAAAGGAAAGATAGTTACAAACCAGCAGTTTTTCAATTCTATGATTAGATGGTGAATCTTTTACTTTTTCCATACTAGTATATCGCAAAATAGAAAACTCAATTGGTTATTGACCATTGATAATTGGAAACCGCTTTTGATACATGTACTGGCAAGTCAAAAGAATCAAAAATTACACTGATGCCTATGTAAAATAAAAATCTTAGACTCCCAAGGGGAAGATTTAATGTTTCCTGTAAGATTTGTTTAATTCAGACGAGGTCTTGTACTTTTAGTTGTATTAATTTCAAAGTTCATAAAAAGTTTGCGTTAAAATAAAGGCAGGTATCGCCAAAATTGTGGGGATATTTTTGTAAATCTAAAGATAAAATATCAGCATGCAATTTGAACACTTCCGCATATCTTTTCCATAGTAAAATGTAACTTATTATTATCCATTTATCTCTGTGAAATATTGTATGGTTTATTATGCAAATGCCCCCCAGGAGGCGATATATATCATTTTGTTTATGAAATATAATTACTTTGTATCGTAATAAACTTGTTTTTAAATGAGAATATGCATGATATTTGATAACGTGCGAAAATATTTAAGAAACATGAAGCTTTTGTTTACAAAACAAGTTTTATAGTAAGTTAGTAACAACATTCCAAACAATAACTTAGTATTTTGTTTGATAAACGTACATTCAAAACATAAATGCCGAAATACGTTTACGATGGAATAGCAGATCTTGAATTTAATTTTTTTTTTTATAGTTTGGAGATTCGTCAAACGTTAAAACCGTACTACAAATATAGATCTATGATTTGAATTTTTGATTTGTTTTTCATTTAAAATCCGGGCGGAAAGTTTTCAGGACATATTCTGATATGCGTCATTGTTAGCTCTGTTCCATTTCGGAAATGAAACCTGAAGGTTGCAGTGACGTTTCTGACATGAACACACGATATAACTTTTGTCATATTTTTATTTCATCTGTTTTATTACTCAACTTAATTTGAATAATGGATTGGCATTTTATTTCCAATACTATTTCGGTTATATAATTGTCACTTTGACAGAGATTTTACTTTCAATTCGTTTATTTCAGACATGTTCAGCAACACGAAAACACTCTCCTGATGAATGTGACCAATACCAAAATATTTAAATAAAAACACTTCCAAATTCACCGTTTCAGAATCTAAAGGACTATGGATAATCTCGTACACCAAAATGAAAATAACGTTACGTCATTGGTTGAATTTCAATTGTTTAAAGCGTTTTAAACTAATCGCAATATTTTGGTGAACGCTTTTGAAAGTAATACCCAGAATGCATTAGATTTTGAAACGGCGAATTGAAGTACGAGCATACCTGTAAAAAAGTAGCAAAAACAATCCTGTTTCTTGTAGGTATTAGAATAGGTAAAATAAATGAGTTTATTTTGTTTTCATTTTTTTTTTAATAAAAGTTGTCAATGCTCAAACCAAAGTTCGGATTGAATTAAATCAAGACTGAAACACCAGTTTTGCGACAGAAAAATGAAAGATGTGGCCGGGTTGAATATGTTTACAAGCGCTCGATTCTCTCCTTTCCACGGACAGTAGTGAAACATCACACGTCATCATAAGAAAAAACTTCACTGAAATTCAGTTGGAAACTGCTTAACTCATTAGATCGGCAAAAACACCAAAGAAACACGGTATAAAAAGAAAAGACAGACCACTTATCTATTGTAAAAATCCAAAAGATAATCTGATTCAATTCTTTATTATATGTTTTACTCTGTTCTCCAATCTATACATACAATTGAGAAAGGAAATGGGGAATGTGTCAAAGCGGCAACAACCCGACCATAGAGCGGACAACAGCCGAAGGCCACCAATGGGTCTTCAATGTAGCGAGAAACTCCCGCCCCCGTAGGCGTCCTTCAGCTGACCCCTTAAAAATATGTATACTAGTACAGTGATAATGGACGTCATACTAAACTCCGAATTATACACGAGAAACTAAAATTAAAAATCATACAAGACTAACAAAGGCCAGAGGCTCCTGACTTGGGACAGGCACAAAATTGCGGCGGGGTTAAACATGTTTATGAGATCTCAACCCTCCCCCTATACCTCTAGCCAATGTAGAAAAGTAAACGCATAACAATACGCACATTAAAATTCATTTTAAGAGAAGTCCGAGTCCGATGTCAGAAGATGTAACAAAAGGAAATAAATAAAATGACAATAATACATAAATAACAACATACTACTAGCAGTTAACTGACATGCCAGCTCCAGACCTCAATTAAACTGATTGAAAGATTATGTCTTCATCATATGAATATCAGGCACAATCCCGCCCGTTAGGTGTTTAGTATCATACTATCATAACATATATGAGAAGAACATAACCCGTGTCATGCCAACAACTGTTTTTTTTTTAAATAAATGTGTTTAGTTCCGATGCAAAGACCCTATAAGTGCATCAATATTAAAGCCAAAATATGCAAACTTTAATGACCTGACAACAGTATCGTAACTATATCCCTTCTTAATATGTCTGTTTAAAGGTTTTGTAAGCTTTTGAGGTGAATACTGACATTTTTGTGCTTTGTAAAGAATATTATACCATAAAAGATTGGATGTGAAATACCTGAACGTATGAGATGTCTGCATGTTGTGTTATATTTACGAATTATTTCATTATACCGATGATAAAATTTAGTAAATGTTTTGACTAGTTTGTGATATCGAAAACCCTGGTGTAATAATTTTTAAGTAATTATACATAAATTTCTCTCGCTAAAATCTAATACGTTGTTACATACACGAGCGAATCGTACAAGTTGAGATACATAAACACCATAAGATGGTGACAAGGGAACGTCACCATCTAAAAATGGATAATTAACGATAGGAAATGAAAAATCATCTCTTTTATCATGAATGTTTGTATTAAGCTTCCCGTTATTGATATAGATATCAAGATCGAGGAATTGGTAGCGGTCATTGTTAGTATTAGCTTTATTTAAAGTAAGTTCAACAGGATAATTTTTTTAGCATACATACTGAAATCGTCATTATTGAGAGCCAATATATCATCCAAATATCTAAAAGTATTGTTAAATTTTTGTATCAAATGTTGTTTTCGATGGGTCTTTGCTAATTTGAAGACATTTTCGAAATATTAAGATTTTAATATCTTTTTGAAAAGCATAACCTTTTTTTAATTAGTTCATTGAATTTTCTCATCTAATTTTTGTTTGCACATTTCGGTATCATACAATAAATGAATTAGCATGCATTTAAATTGACATATAAACTAGTGTCCGGTGGGAACGCGTTTAAGAATTAGCAGTTATATCTTTGAAGTATGCATAAAACAGCATTTCACATTAACAGATTACGGCACCAAAAACAATAAAAGTTTTTGAATTATTCACGAAATAGTATTCATATAATCCGATTTAAGTTTTTAAATATTATTTATATCAGTTGTGTAACTGTGTGGTATTGTGTTTATTTTTGTTTCGTTGTCAATATAATGTTTAACACTATTTTAACTTTGACAACTAAAGTCATTACTTAATAATTACAGTGCATGTATGTTTTTTTACATAATACGTTATTTTGATTAACTAACAGTAATTCTGAAATTAACCTTCATCTCAAAATGAAATGTAATATTCATGACGACACCACTGAGCTTCCACAAAAAAGTGCACATGTAAATAAATGAAAAGCTTAATAGAAACGTGTTTATGGCGTTCATTATCACTGAGCTAGTTATATTTATATATATATAAACTATATATATTTGTTTTGGGGCCTCCGGATGCGGGAATTTCTCGCTACATTGAAGACCTATTGGTGACCTTCTGCTGTTGTTTTCTTTCTATGGTCGAGTTGTTGTCTCTTTGGCACGTTCCCCATTTCCATTCCCAATTTTATTTCATAATCCTAGCGAAAAAAAGGTGTAATTAAAAGTCTTGAATTCTTCTTTAGGGTTGTTAAATTGTTGACCGTGGGTACATTTTTGCGCTTCATACACAATGTACTTCGGTCAACGCCCCCCCCCCCCCCCCCCCCCCCCCCCATTAAATTCACAAAACACCGCATTTAATTATTGAGCAATTTCGACATACATATTATGCAGATTTATCCATTTTAAATACGTTACTAGCCGTAATATTTCTGATTGGATATTCGAAAAAGAAGCACTATTATTTGGGGGTTTCAAGGCATTGTCGTTTTGTATGAAGCAGTGAAAGATTAAATGTTAAAAATGCTTGATAAGAGGCAACGATAGTTGGCGAAATTGATATCATAGATTCATCAAAAAAATACAAATCAAATTTAAAAAATCAAACAAAGAAAAAAAATGGACTGAGTAGATCGGATGCCTTGATATATTAAGAGTATCTTGTAATGTATGCAGCATCCACCATGCGAAGAAACACTTCTGTAAAACGCTACAATTGGCCGTCCCCTTGCCACAGAATGTGACCAACACAATTATAATATAACCGATACGTGGGCTGTCACGTGTGGAGTATTATCTACACACCATTCCAGAGCACATGAAATCACTCCAGCTTTTGGTGGGTTCGTGTTGCATAGTTTTCTATGTTGCTTTTTGTGTACTGTTGTTTGCATTTTTGTTTTTTTCATTTTGAGACATGGCGTTGTCAGTTTATTTTCGACAAATGAGTTTGAATGTCCCTATGGTATCTCTCGCCTCACTTTTAGGATTAAGACACAATCGATTAATTAACAGATAGACGACTATTCGGTCATTAAAAGATCTCCGCTCGTTAATATTTTTTCTCGTCTTTTACTGGATTTTATATATGTTTTCAGCATTGTGTATTGCAAACATCTTTGCTTTTTCATATCATTTTTGGGTCTTACACGATATATTATGTTGTACTCATCGATATTTTTCTAGTCTCTTCGATCCTTGTTCAATGTACCCATACCTTTGTCACATCATTTTGTTTGCACGCCTGTTTATGTAGAGAAGTATAAATGTCACTGTTGTGGTTTTAAAACATTGATTTTGCATCTCAAAGGTAGAATAAAAACTACCGACATATGATACACATTTGATACTAATTTCCGTGTGCTCGACTCGTGTTTCTGGTTGAAATACTTATCATATGATCCAATTTTCTGTTCTGATCATTATCATCACGTCAAAACCAGAAGATCTCGAAAGGTTATTAAAAAGCCGTTGTCCATGAAAGCGAAGCGTGGACACTTAATCTGTATTTTATTTAGATTGAAAATTTTCACCACAAATAAGAAAAATAGATTTTAATGAAAATTTAAAAGTATATTTCTTATCCTCTTGCAATTTTATTTTTGCTTAACCCATATTAAAATTGTGAAACACCATTAATGTAGTTATAATATAACTACATTATGTGTTTAGCATTGGGCACAAATCGCATATTCTTAATCTTTCTGTTACAAACGACAAAACAACTTATTCTTATCATGAGCAAAATAAACAAATTCCATTCTATAGGGAAATTTCGCGCTGCACTTTAAATACTTTAGGTAGCTAGAGTGTAATTAATTTTGTCATTTACTAACTCCGTTTGAAAACTCAATGCATGTAATTTGATTTGATATATCGAAAATGCTGATGGGGATATATTTGGAAATAAATTGTTGAACGATACTCTCTAGACTTAATATAACTTGATAAAATAAATGTTCTATGCGATATGTCATTCTTAAGTCTTTATTAAAAAAATTGTAATTAAAATGTACATTTATCAGTTACTGTAGGTATTGGATATTGTAATTGTAAAAACAAAGCAACATCGGTGAAACCGAGGTCATCTATAATAGACTAATTTCTAGCTTGATTTTGAATGAATAATTGCGAAAAAGACGGAATTTAGTGCTATCGATATGAAAATGAGGAGACGTGGCATCATTGCCAATGAGACATCTATCCACCAGGGACCAAACGACAATATTTTAAACAAAGTATTATAGATCAGCACAAGACCATCAACATTTAGCCAAATACACACTGTGGAACGTACAATGTTGAGTTCTAAAAGGTCCAAAATGTGAAACAGTGCAACATAGAATACTATCGACGTGAATTATGCTATAACAAGAATGTGTCCATAGTACACAGATGGCCCACTTGCACTATCATTTTCTATATTTAGTGGACCATGAAATATTGGGGTTAAAACTCTAATTTGGCATTTAAATTAGAAAGATCATATCATAGGGAACATGTATACTCAGTTTCAAGTTGATTGGACTTCAACTTCATCAAAAACTACCTTGACCAAAAACTTTAACCAAAAACTTTAACCTAAAACTTGCACTATCATTTTCTGTGTTCAATTGACCATGAAATTTGTGTCAAAACTATAATTTGGCATTGAATTTAAAAAGATCATATCATAGGGAACATGTGTTCGAAGTTTCAAGTTGATTGGACTTCTCTACAGCAAAAACTATCTCGACCAAAAACTTTAACCTGAAGCGGGACAGACGGACGAACGTATGCACAGACCAGAAAACATAATGCCCCTCTACTATCGTAGGTGGGGGCATACAAATTACAAAAAATACCCAAATATAACAAACAGCAGCCAACGTCAGCCAATCGACCCCATTTTTGTGTTTGGTTTTTTTTTAAACTTTTACCTTGGCTAAAATGAGAATGAAATGTCTTCACCAGTAATACTTCGCTTTAAAACTGAAATCAAAGTGACAATAGTATGTAAGAGATAACTTGTTGGAAAATTTGAAAAGCGAAGGAAAAGAATTACTTATGGTAAGGTATACAATACATAAATTTGAAATTCTATATTTCTACGATTTAAAGAATATAGCTATATTTTTGAGGAATGTAGTAAATATGTTGTAAGTAGCTATACTGCTCATAAATCATTTAATTTTAAACATTTGTATGTTGTAGCTGCCTTTTCGATTTGAATGTATGTACGTAATTCCTCTTGTAACACTATATGTGTCTGAGAGTTTACATATTTGGACTTAAACTACAATTGACATGCGTTCCATTAACTTATAATAATTTTTTGTTTGTCAAAGACCAGGATATTGCTCTTTTATAAACTTATTATGAAGCTTTGTTTAAAAATTAAAAAAGACAGGCTGTTGTTGTTTTTTTAAGCACTTCATAAGTAGGAATTAAAATACTGAACATTTAGTTGTGCCTAATATATTGCCTCATTTATTAAATCTCGACAAAGGAAATGTTATTCTTTTTATTTGCCGTGATTGTTTTCTCGTGTTTTGAAACTAAATTTGATAAAATTGCATTCGATAAAGAACGTGTAATTCACTTCTGAATGTTATGAAATTTCAAAAGTAATTTTGCTTCTAGTAGTAACATAATGGTTCTATAAAAATAAATTGGAAAATTTTAAAATGCCAAAGGTTCCATAAATTCTCGACATCTAATGGGTAATACTACTTCTGTCTTAAGTAATGTTACCATTTAAGGTCAAAGTATAGTGTTTCATTTGAAATAAATCAAGATACATTGTATTTTTTAAACCTAAAGTAGAGTCTTGCTGATGCATCGACCTGCTCCATGAAACATTTAATTCAGAGTACAACTCTGTCATTGATAGAACGATATAAAATCCCAATTAAGTCGAAATATCGCATTACAGTTTAAAGACGGGTTTGCCTGGAAATTAAGGGATTTATTGCATATTTCTGCAATGAAGATTCATGGCACTGTACTAAGACATGAATAACCTTTTGTTTAAAGGCATACAATGTTCTGAAGCATAACTAGAAAATGGTATTACTGTCGAGTTTGTTCGGTATATTTTCTGCTCAATTAAACATAAGTGTATGGCAGAGATGTTAATTTTGAAGTTTGCGTTTCAGTGCTTGCTGGACTGACAAATGTCCTACGTATCTTAAGCTATTTAATTGATTTTACGAGTACTTTAAATAGTTGATTTAAAATTAGATATGCACACCGCTTTACTTAAACATGAAAATTAGTTTTCTTATAAACGCCTGTGAAAAATATGTTTGTTTCTTATTGCAGAAAAAAAAGACGTTTTAGTCCACACGATTATTCTATTTCAATTAAAAATACCTGTAAAGAAAACTGCAAATATTTAAAAAGTAAATAACAACAGATCAAATGTTTGCCCTGGGAGATTCTTATCCACTTTTAACTAGTCACAATTGTCATCGTTAAGATTCGTCATCGTATAGGATATATTATTTCAAAATGTACAGTTACGTTTTTTATATACTACAAATTTAAAACAGTCTTTCAAAAGGCTTGTTATAATAAAACAAAGTAGCGAACATGCTTGTTGTCTCATTTTATGTAACAAAGTTCCATAACTTGTCGAATGATACACAAATAATTTGTGGACTTCCTCCTGATTTATCATTTCATGATATTATTGATGTTTATAAATGTGTTTAACATCGCCTTAAACCATGGTCAGTCTATTAATTTGCCATGGATTTTTTTTCTAGAATCAACGCTTCCTGAATCTGTCGCCGAAATAAGCTCATGCACGTCCGAGTTCATGTTTTTTTTTTCAAGAATCGACGCTTCTCCATTGTATCTATATTACATATCCTTTTAAAATATGCAAACATCAAGCAATTTCTTGAATGTCCACAAGTTGTCTTTATGTTATATTTGTGTTTGTTTTTTCTACTTTCATGGTGTATGTGGCTTCTTGGATTCCAATTTTCAAGTTCTAGTTTACCGTATTGCGTAACCCAACATCACTATTTTTGTCCAATGTTAAGGCATTACATCTTTATTTTGAAAGTGGAGAAACTCTTACTCTTATTTTTGTTTTTAGGTGAATAGTAAACTGTTGTTTGTGTTTCATCTGCAATCATACCATATTTCCTTATTATCTATTTGTGTTCATAAAATACAATCATATTTTGCCGTTTTATTGATATTTCAATAGACAATTCAAACATAAGATTACCACAATAATGAATACTTTAGTCTATTTTGCGCAATAATATAGACAATGAATGTGCGAATTTTATGATACGTCAGTATATTTTTTAAATTCACAATTTTAACAAGTAAAAAAATACGAATGAAAAGTTTATCATGTACGAAACTGTCTAAAAACTTAACCTGCATAAAACTCACCATAAGTATATAAGTATTTTATGGGAACGTACTATGGTATAATGGGTGAAATACCACCAAATCATAGTACGTAACATCTGGTTGCATCAGAAAAGGGGAAATCAAGTGTGGTATTACACCTGTAACTAATCATTCCAGGAACACTAGGAAATCCAGATATGTTTTCTGCGTACAATGTATTATCTGTTTCTAACAGTTTTTATTGACTCATTTTTACAACTATAAAAACTAGGAGTTGATAAACAAGGTGTGTTGTGATCATTAGTTTAAAGAAAATTATTTCAAATATTTTTTTAATTGTGTTAATCGGCGATTATGCGAACTGTTTTAAGTTGAATTTTTCAGCAAGTTTACAATTTGCCGAGGAAATTTCTGTAAAATATATCATTATCTTAAAGGTCAAAGCGAGTCCTTAGCAATAAAGATTGATGTATGTAACGAGCCTAAACGGTAATAAATGCTATCGACTTGTCTCTCAGACAAAGTAGAAGAATCAAGATTTCTTACTTTTCTTAATAAACTTCAATTATCTGCTTGGCTAAAGGTTTCAGGCCTGTAGACAATATAGAGATATAATGACGGTGGAAATAAAAAAAAAAGAGATAGAAATCTAAATTAAAGCAACTCGTTATTGTAAAATTGGAACAGAGGTAGGGCCCATTTCATTTGTAGTAACAGGGTCAAAATTGAATGGTTATCCAGTCCTTTTTTGAAATTGATTAATATTTGAGAGTTTATATCATAAAATTTAAAATAACTTTCGAAAACTTTCATTTATTTATCAATTCAAAATTCGACTCAGCTCTTCATGTCGCTGTTTAATAGTTTTTTTAATTTAAAATTGCAAATGTTACAAATTTTTTTTTTTTTTTACAGAAAACGTTTTGTTTACAGACAATCTTAACGTTTTTTAAAGACTTCGAAAGAATTGGGCATACGCCACATATAAAAATTAACCGACATGATTTGATAGACTTGAAATGAACATTGTTAAATAGAAAATGTATGGTATCAAATTCTACTGTGTTCCCATTGATATATATTTTATTTAAAAAATGGTTACAGAAAAGAGCTACACTATTCTAGATATTGATAGTAGTCCGTTGAGACCTATTTCTCAATATGATATTTAAAGTCTGTTTTATTGATGACAATCACCAATAAGACACGATGTTAATATATTTGATAAACGTTTTGCTGTCTTCGGGTCACTTAATTTGGTATGTACAATGTATCTCTTATAAGACAAGGACCTGTACTTACCTGTTTTATAATGCTGACTTAATGATCATTAAAGAACGACTATTACTTGAACACAAATGTGACCATTTAAAAACATTAAATTACTTTAAATACGAGGGAAGAGTTACTAGAAACATAAGGTGATATTGCAAGGCCTTTTTAATTACACGATTCCAAAGATGTAATTTAATCACAGCAATCATACTGAAGCTTTAAAAAGAAATTAAAATGAATCAATCTGATTCTTTAAAAACAAGACATCAACAAATCAAAATAGTGTTCAATACATTTTTAAGAATTACAAATTTCTCGATCTTAGTCAACCAAATTAGAAGACATGATTTCAAGAAGAAATGTATGTAAAAAGCATAAAATTGTACGCGTTCAAAACTGACAAAATTAAGAGTTGATGATTTTATGTCTTTCGATTTATCCTCAAGCTTTAACGATGCATTCTTCTGTGTTATTGCAAAAACACAAATTCTTATCTTTGTGATTAAATAAGAGGGGTTTCTTGTTTTAATAAAGAAGTCATATTAAGTTGTTTATTTAAGGCTTAAAAAAGTTAATTGATTTTTTAAATAACCATTCTAGCCGACATCCTTATTCATGCTAAAACACGTGCATGTTGAATCAATATAAAGACCCATAAAGATATGCTGAATCGGAGATACATATAAATATTGATATTTTGAAACTTTCATACAGATAGTATATCTTCAGACGTATTTACGTATCCACACTGAGAAAGATTAACTCATTCCAATGAATTACTTTGACACTTAATTAGTATCAAAACCCGTAGTCAACTAACATGGTCCTGTTTTGTACCACTCCACGATAATTTACTGCTTAAATTAAACATATTCTTATTTTTATATATTATACATTAATGTTTGCAGCATTAATTTTTACCATATGCCTTGGTTAATAATTGAAAATTATAAAAACAAGATGTGGTATCATTTGCACTGGACCAACTCTTAACCAAAGACCTATAGATCGCGATACGGCCTCCCTTTGACAGTGAGCAAACACAGAATGCATAGTGAGAAATGGTAAAAGTTTGATGATTTTAAAGTATTAAAAGCAAATAAGTTAAGTAAAAAAAAGCTAAAGCGTGGACCTTCATTAAAATTTTGCTCCTAGTATTCTGAAGGACCTTTCATTTAAATATCTAAGTCAGATGGTTTTTTGTCCCTGAATAGCGTTAACATTTTTCACGAAAGAACAACTCCTAAATTCATTTAAAAAGCAAATATTCAGTGAAGATTTAACTTCGGAGAAAATTGCTGTTAGTGTTTTCGTTTTGTTGAATCAATCCTCGTGTAATTGTCTTAGTTTGTTTTTATATAGACTCTTAATAATCAAATTCAAAATTTAACATTCATTCATAGTTTATTGCTTTTTTTAGACGTCAAACAACTCTATGAAAAATGCTCATGGAATTCTAAAAAGATTAAAAGTGGTAAACTAAAGGATCGGTACTACTAAAAAAAGATGGGCCTATGATAAAAATAAAAATAACAAAATCTTAATTTATCTTAAAGTTTCATATGTGTGTACATTCAAATACTACAGTTATGATCGCATACTTGAGTCAAAAATTGAAAGTCAAAACGGTTTCAATTTTTTTTGTGCATATGTTCTTGCATAAAATACATGCCACACACAAAATTGGCGACTTAGTTAATCTGATGACAAAACTGATTAAATATATGAAATAAAAATTCCCTTGCAAAAAAAATTGTTCACAAGGATATGAACTCCAAAAGTTTGACCCCCATCACTCAATGGGAGTTTTTCAAAAACTTTCTTTGAGTATTACATTTTAAAACATGGCTTGTGCTATAAGTGGATCCGGAACTGCCTTCTCTTCTGGGGCAGTCGGATAACTATCGATTTAGATGGAATCCGTGTTAATCAATCTTTAGTGTTCTTTGTAGTGTTATGTGATTCCACTTTTTACTTTTGGCGTTGGTGTTGATAGTTATAAAAGGTACCAGGATTATAATTTAGTACGCCAGACGCGCGTTTCGTCTACATAAGACTCATCAGTGACGCTCATATCAAAATATTTATAAAGCCAAATAAGTACAAAGTTGAAGAGCATTGAGGTTCCAAAATTCCAAAAGCTGTGCAAAATAAGGCTAAGGTAATCTGACTCGGTATTTGTTTCTCTTTCTTATAGTATTTATTGCCTACGTAGTCGATTCTAACTTTTCTTAAAATGAAGTGTATTTTTTATTAAGTTTTATTCATAATTAATGTATTTAACCAAATGATCATGTGTATAAAATATTAAATTCTATATTTTATGCTGCGTTTTATTTTATTGTTATTTTGCTTGATCTAAAAGAATACATTTATCGTATCTTGGTTCTTAAAAAAGAAAAATAACGTCATGAAAAACAGTCATTGGATTAAGGTTTGAGGTAAGAATACAACTTTAGCAAAAAACATTCCCTTAGCGAAGATATTTTTTTATTTATGGTTAAAACTAAGCCAAACGGTTATAGAAGTAATTGCATAACAGTGTGGTCGACAGTAAAACGTTTGTAGGTTGTAACTTGTTTGTCAACGGCTATGATTTTATGCTCACCCAGTCTGTCAGAGGCCTTCAAGTGGGGATTGAAATATTCACTTGTTACACATTCCGATACATAAAAATGAAACTTTCTTTTTACAAAGCTTGAAAGGAATTTGTTTTAAATATTTATTATAATCATCACATACAACCGTGTCATTTATAAGAATAATAATGTTCAGAGATGATATTATTTAATAATAATAAAAAAAATAGGTTTATCCATTGTAAAAAAAACTATTAAGTTGATGGGGTTAATTCACAAAATATCTCATTGATTAAGAGCACAACTACTTCTACGGTGTGATCATTTAAGAATGGCCTTCTATTTATTCAATGCGTATACATGTGGGTTTTGTTTGTGAAGAGTTCTGGATAATTAAAAAATCATTTGATTTCTTTGTTTAATACCATAAAACGATTCATTCTTTCAGATATTTGTCACTTTGCCTTATCTTCAAGTCCAACACAATTTCTCACGTTTCTTACAAAACTTATATTCTTGTGATGTATTCTTTTGTTGAAAAAAAAATGAAATAGATATAGATATATATAGGAAGATGTGGTATGAGTGCCAATGAGACAACTCTCCTCCCAAGTAATAATTCATAAAAGTAAACCATTATAGGTCAAGGTACGACCTGCAACACGGAGCCTTGGCTCACACCGAACAGCAAGTTATAGAGGGCCCCAAAACTACTAGTGTAAAACCATTCAAACGGAAAAACCAACGAGAAACGAAAAACACATATGAACTACATAAACAGACGACATCATGCATTGTAACTTTTAAAGCCAATTAAGTAAAAAAAATAATCTGAAAGAACGTGCGATATCATATTAGGAAAATTGATGGTCAAACCATAACAAAAAATCAAGTAAAGAATTTTAAGTATTCAACCTTTATAGCTTGCTGTTCGTAGTGAGCCAAGACTCCGTGTTGAAGGCCATTTTTATTTATTTTCAAATTACAAAGGTTATTCCTGATTAGTATTTTTAATTATTTTATTTAGGCGTTTAGAACCTTTGGTGACCTCACAGTTTAAATTTCTATGATAAGTACGTCGTGAGCAGTGGGCATTACAGACGAACGTTCACCTAATTTTCCCCAGTCAATGAATGGCCATAGCTACACTGTTATGAATTTCATTCTATATATTTTTTTTATCTTTGCATAAACCACATTCATTTTGATTTTTAATGTTAATAGTAAATAGTCGTCATCAAGAATGCCCAAACGACCGAATATTTAAAAGTCAAAGATGTATATGGACCGAAACAGTTGAAGAGCTATACGCGCAAAAATACCGCAATAGCAAAATCTATTCAAGGTCAACTTTGGCTGAGGGAGTTGCTACCTTTGTTTCTCTTTAATTTCTAAAATTATAAACTGAATTTTGAAAATGTGTTTACGTAAGAAATTTGTATAGACATATTGTTTCATTTAAGCAACATTTATTATTTGTATTTTACAAGCAACTTTGTTAAACCATTGGAAAAAGTGCATGTGATGCATTAGTCAAATACCGCCGTAATTCTTTATAATACTGCATGATAAATCAATAGGCTGAGCTCCTTCAATGATAGATGGGTCGCTTCTAGTTTTTAATTACAAGGTTTGCAATAAAGGCTTAAATGATTTGTTACCCTTCCATCTATATTACATTCAACATTGTTTGATTAATGCGATGTTTTAATCAGGAACTATTACATTGAGGACAGTATATAAATACAAAAATCTTTACCAGACAAAACAAGAAAGCGACAAGAGTCCCATGTAGTTCAGATGATTTCTGTCGTCACTTTGATAATAAACTACAATGTTTATAGTTATTCTTAAATTTATTGACTGTCGACTTTTCAACAAAAGGTTTTCTTCTTTCAACGATTTTTGTCCACGGAAAGCAAACAATGACACAGTCTGAAGGGTCTTTACAAGATTTATTATGCCTACGCAGAAATCATTTCTTAAGTACATTTGATTGTTAACACCACGAATATATTGAATGTGATAAGGGTGCAACTTCGAGACATGTTTCTAAAATGCATCCTCGCAAAATCATTTCTTAAGTACATTTGATTGTTAGTACCACGAATATATTGAATGTGATAAGGGTGCAACTTCGAGACATGTTTCTAAAATGCATAAACACAAGTAAAGTACAATTCCATATCTGTCAGAGCCGAAAACATATCTTACATTGAATCTGCCTATACAATGGTTTGAATTGAATACAAGTATTTGATGTTAAGAGGCTCAATTCCAGAGAACAACATCTTACAGTAAATATTTGATCAAAAGAGAGGTGTCTGACAATGATTCATAATGTGACTAAAATACGGTGTGGTGTCTTTAACATTGTTTAGTTGGTCCAAATGTATAACTACAATGGATTCATGTATGTGACACAAAGACAGTATTGCATAATAATTATGTTGCCCAAAAATAGCCAACTGTCATTCTCAACTATAATATCGTTCAAAGATAGATAGCAAAGTAACTATAACAATGGTTGTTGGGGCCCTTTATAGCTTACTGTTCGGTGTAAGCTAAGGCCTCGTGTTGAAGACCGTACTTTGACCTATAATGGTTTACTTTTACAAATTGTGACTTGGATGGAGAGTTGTGTCATTGGCCGTCATACCATATCTTCTTATGTCTGTTTATTGAGTTTAAAGATGGCATTGTATCTCTTAAAATAGTAAATTTGCTCAAAAGACAGCAACGTATCTAAATCAAGGTTAATTTTGGTTAAAAGTAAGTCTAATGCACTTAAAATCCTATTTGCGTCAAAGGTAACTTGTCTCTAAAAATGATCATGTCTTAGTGTCGCTTGCGATACTAATCGTCCGAACACATCCCCCTTTTTCTAGTGTCTCTAACAATGAGTAATGGTCCAAAGACAACCTACCAATGTCTGTAACGATGGTTATTTTGGTCAAGCGACAGCCTTGTCTCCTTCATGTAACCCATTTTGGAAAAAAGTAAACTAATTGACAGTTCACGACATTTATCAAAATGCAACTCATAAGTAAACTATATATATATAAGGATATGTCAATCAAGAACGGCATCTAAGAAAACGAATAAAATAATGATTAATATCTGCAGTGCCGACAATTGTATCAATTAGTACCCAATATACTCCAGGATATGTTTTCTGTCGGCTGCATATTTCCTGCAGACATTTTTATCTTTTAATTGTATAAAACACATCAACTAGTGCAGGAATGTCAACCTGTTTCCATACATTGCTATTAATTTCTCTGAAAAAGAAGACATGAAATATTTAAAGAATTGAACTTTAAGCATGTTAACGCAAAGAGATTGAAATTTAGAGTTGAAATCAGGTATCCTGACGTAAATGAACACCTCCTATATTGATTTGAGTACGATAAACTCATCACTCATTTGAGTACAAGAGTAATCCATATTCTTTTAATTTCCAAATCCAAATCAACATATTATACACTAGGTCAACTAATTACGTCTAGATATTATTATATGACCTACTTTGGAAAACTGATATTTTTAATCGTATAAGGATAATGAATATGACAATGAGAGAGTGTAGTGTAGGAGTCTAATGGTGCCAATACTTGTTTCGAAGAAGAACAACAAATTAAAGTATCATTAATATTTTTTCATAATATATAACAATTAAAATGAGTAAAGCTAATGATTGTTAAACGTATAAACATGTAATACTGTTAACTTGTAAAATCACAACATGTCCATGTGCATTTTAATGCTTTATTTAGTCTTGGTATGTTTTTCTACTATAAACATGATTCCACAGCCAATCAAAATGTGTTTTTTATTTTGTTCAGAAAAGCTTGACCGAACCTCGCTGTTCTGTCTAAACAATGTACGTATATTGCATAAAGCATAAAGTTATCTCAGTTTCAAGTGTATTCTCTACCAGGCACACATCAAAGAAGATATTAAAAATTCTAGTCTCGACATTGTTTTCTGCACGAATTGTTTCTCGTGATTTCCATTTGTAAGAAAATGAGTAAACTTGTGGCTGTCAAAATTACATTTTCTCCTGATTACCACAGCCCGAACAACTAATCCACAGAGACAATTGTGTTACATGTTCAACTCACGCGGAAACTTCTATATACTATTATCTCATTTATAAAGACAAAACACAAATTAGATTATTTAAACCACGTGTCTGTAACAAATAACACCGATGCCATTATTATTTATTAGATCAACCTTTTTCTTGCCATTCACAATAGTGCAACGAAAACCATTAGCTTCCATTGATTTTTATTTTTTCTTTGTATCTTTTTACAATCTAGAACAAGAAATGTCAAATTACAAGACACTGAGGTACCGGAATAGCTTATATTCCGATTACTGTTAGCTCCCAATCATAAAATCTTAAGAATATTTTTCATCTACGGCTACCCGAAAGGATAATGTTGTGTTTTACCAGACTGTTTCATTGATACATGTACTTGAATCAATGTTTTGTAAAAGTTTCAAAACATATATCATGGACAAGGAACTAGTATGCAATTGTGGTTTAAATAGTCTTTTTATTGATCTTTCGTACAGAACTGGGCGTTAGAATAAAACATTCGACTAAAATAAGTTCCCTTGAAATAAGTTTCTGTTATTAGTCGATGATTTTTGGCAATGCATACGGTTATGTATGATCTGAAATCTTACTCCCAAGATTTTGTGTTTCATATTTTTTTCTTGTGATCTAGTTACTGCTATGATATTCCCTACTTTTAAAAAAACGCAAGAATGGTAGAACACATAATAAGTACCGTATTTATTTCCCGTTAACCTATCAATTTCACGATGTACATAAATATTTTGTAAGCAAATTTTAAAGTTTCATTGTCAAGAATGACAAATTCGTTATTTCGGTCACACGACATTTGTTGAAGTCACTTGTTGTACTTACAGGAAAAATAACAAGCTAGGAAGACTAAACCATTACTATATGTCGACATATATCGGACAGCCATGCCAATTATAGTCAAATGAGTTCTCATTAGTTGTCATCTGTGGCAGCCATTATGTGTCACGTGCAATGGTCATTTACCGTCTGCTCGTAAATTGAAGTTATTGTCGTCCGGAAATCATTCTGTCTTGAAGTACCAAAATGGCGATTGCTTGTTCGTTAATTCCATTTGCTTCCAAAGATATGAATAGAACACCCTCAACAACAAAAATAAATTGCATCATCTTAAATATTATCAGAAATGGAAAAGAAAACGAAGTAATTAATTGAAAAATATAAGAAAGTAATTTTCCATAATCAATCAAGGAGTAATAAGCACAAATTTGATAATATTCTTACAAAGTTGAATAAATTGAAGCTGATTATTTGAGATATGTATATAAGAGCATAAGAAGATCTTAAGCCATTATGGTTCTGAATAATACAAACCTTAACAACATTCTTTTAACTTCTACTTCATCCGACTCAAAATATTAGTACAGCTTTTTAAATCGTGTTATCAAATTGGTTTACACGTCAATCATACATTGTATGTTTTCTATTTTAGTAAAGAGCATATTTAATACATCAAAATAACAGAATGAAATCAGCAACCTGAATGATTATTGGCATTTTAATGTAACATGTAAAATTAACAGAAAATCTCTTCATATACGATTCAATCATTGCTAGGCAGAATGTTTGATCATTCTGATATAACCAGAATGCTTTAAACAGACATCGGTTATGGTTTTCTATCATCGGATTTGACAACGTAAGCCTTAAACATTTTTCATCACAAAGCATCCTTGTCAATTTAGAATACTTTTTATAAAGTTCGTCTGAAATGCACTATTAGAAGGTTTTATATTTTAGTAAGTTAACATTTTTGCCCATAAAGCAATCAGTGTAATACTATACTACTATTAAGGAAAAGAGTGTTTTATTTGAATTCGATTTTGCATTTATGTATTGAAATTTCCATTAAAAAATCACATTATTTTAAAGCAAATATAAACAAAATGTAAAAAGTAGATCACTACATATAATAACATACAACAGGGTAATGATGTTGTAAAATGATAGAGCGCAGAAGGTACCTCAAGATTATTTAAAATACAAGTCGACGAAAAAAAAAACACAATACAATAAAAATACACGCAACAACTATTTACAGATTGAGCAACACGTGTACGCGATAAAAAAAACAACGAGTGAACTCAAATTTTTAAAATCAGTCAAATTTAATTTTGAAATGAAGAGTAAACAGTTATTTCTCCATTAGAACACCCATCGTAATGCTCATTACAAGTATTATTACATTGCTAAGATCTGAGTGCTAAAGCTGTAGCGGTAAGGTTATTGTTAACAGCTTTAGTGCAATAAATTTATATTCAAGTGTTAAAAAAAAAAAAAAAAATCTGAGTGCTCAATAGCATTGTGAAACATTCGCTCACGTTATATAAATCTGAGTAAAGTACATTTTAGCAACGAAATACTACATATTACATTTGGATTAAACGATGACACCTTATATAGAAAACAAGGAAAGCTAGGAAAACACAATACGAAGCGTTCGACTAAAGTGCAAACTGCAATAATGTTTGTTAAGAGCCTTCAAGAGAATGCAGAGTTGTGTTATTAGAATCTTCATACCAAAATTAAACTTGAATGATTGTCTTTTTTCAATCGAGTTAGAAACAATATTTGATGACATTTGCAAACTGTGTTTAGAGAGGAAATATGTTTCTTTTATTAAGCTTTGAAGAGCCTTCAAGGCCCGTAGTTTTCCGGCACATTTCAATATCCGTTCCTGGAGTTTACTGGTATTTTTGTAATTTAAGTCGGCCTTTGGCGATATCAATATACAAGAAGGTGGATGTGAGCAATTTAGTTTCAGTGAGTTTAAGATGTTAATAAAAAAAAGTTTTGGATTTTCCCTTCAAAGGTAGAGTTGGTGAAGACATGACTTAATTTATTCTTCGGTCACGCCTTACCCAATAGCACGAACAAACGACTAACGGATGAAAAAACGTTGACAAAATTGTTATCCGTTGATGTACTGACCAAATAAAACGGACGAATCACGCATGCATAACGGACATATACCGGATAAGCAACGTACGAGAAACGGAAACGTAACGGACAGAAAGGATGTCGAACGTACATCCAACGGATGGGTACCGCATGAAACGGACTCCTAACGGAAGCGTACCGGATCAAACGGATCAACAAGATATACGGAAAAATTTAAGGCGAAAATAACAATACATGTAAATCGCATGAATATTCAAAATTTTTCTGTGTAACTGGTTTTGGTTTGTTCTTCAAAATGCCACCAAAGGGCAGTATCTGGCCTGAATAAAGAGCTGCTTGATTGTGAAGACGTGTCCTAACTCTAAGATCGATTTTGAATAATAAGAATTCATGAACCTTAAAATATCGATTTGGCATTTCTGACGCGAAATATTTTATTGTCATTTATCCGTTTCAAACCCGTTCATCATCCGTTTTATCCGTTATACGTCCGGTAGAAGTTCGTTTCACATTCGTTCAACATCCGTTTTATCCGTTAGACGTCCGTTGGTGAATTTATCTGCTAGACCTCCAACGGATGTATAACGGACACGTAACGGATACAAAATGGAAACTAAACGGACGAGTACCGTACAAAACGGACGCCTTCTGAACGTTCAACTAACATTTCAGCCGTTGGACGTCCGTTCAAAGTTTTGAACATGCTCAAAATTTTCCACCGGACAAAACGGACGTCGACGGATAAAACGTATGCTAAACGGACATGCAACGGATATGGACGGACGTCTAACGGACATGAACGGATTAAAAAAAGTAAAAAAAGTTATCCTTTAAGCCTCGGTCACACCTTAATGGATAGCTCGAACGGATGCCTAACTTTTTTTCAATCCGTTCATGTCCGTTAGACGAAAGTGGCGTTAAACGCTATCAATCAATCAAAAGGATGAACGAAAGGTTAAACAACTTCAGGCAAAGCGGTCAGTGATATATACTAGGAGTTATGTGCTATCTCAAAACTATAGTTGTTAATTTCTGTGTCATATTGTGGTCTCTTGTGGAGAGTTGTCTCGTTGACAATCATACTACATCTTCTTTTTTTGTGTATAGTTTGTTTTTTGCGATATAACTCTTCATGCACTCGTGCATCTTCGGCTTTATCTGCTATTTGCTCTTGCGGTGTCTCGTAAGAGTATTCAGGAAATGCACATCAAATCGTTTAAATTTAATGTGCAGGCTATTTTTCGTTTATATCTTTATGTCGCTCCGTTAGATACATGTAAGTACTAACTTTGCAGACTATTTTGCATTTATGATTATAAAAATATGTCTATCTTCTATAAATCAAAGAAACGCAATACAAAACTTGACACTAATATCTTCAACCATGAAATACCTAACGGTTAATCAATCTAGTTTTTTTGTTGTTATAGTTTATTTTATGCTTTTTAATGGCTACGTTTTTTAATCTGATTATATAACTATCATTAGTGATGCACAATAGTGTCAGGGAATCGCGTGTGATCATGCTATACGAATGTACTTTATTGTAATTGAGATCAACAAAGCATATTATCTAAATCGTACGATATCAAGGGGGAATTTATTGTCGTATGGGTATCAATTCATCGCAACTTAGAAGATATCTTACACATGAAGAACAATACCTCTGGTCTTATAACCATGACATGGTCATGTCATTTGATAATTAAATTAGACTAGAAAATTGAATAAATCATTACCTTAGGAAACTGTTGATATATGATCGAATGGTATAGTTATTCCCTTTTTATTTTGTATAAATGGGTCTGTCGAATTGACATATTCCCCACATTCCTTTTTTATTGATGTTTGATACGAAAATAAATATGCCCTTTTTATAAAGGAGTTTTAAAAAATTGACATTACTGCGAGCCTAAAAAAAACCTGAAAACAACACTATATAAATTTTATGTGTCCAAAACGCTTTTTGGAACGATCAAAGCCGAATATCTGAAAACCAATGATGTATAAGAAATAAAAATGGGCGAAGAGCTATATGATTAAAGTAAACCAGAAAGTAGTAACCAAATCATCTTTAGACATAACTATAATTTCACAACATATAATTCATCTACAAAGGACTAAGCACGACGTTTGAATTAAAATGTTAAAAGGCAAGATAAAGTTCGAAGTTGAAGTGCATGTTAATTAAAAATGCCCAGAAAAACAATTCATAAACAAATGTTATGGCAGAAGAAACATAACTGGTCGAGGCTTCAAACTAGCCTTCGAAATTATTAAGCAACCACACTTGTATAAGTAGAGTATTTTAAATTCGGACGGGAAATGATGCTCTGAAAAAGTGCTAGTACGGTTTTGAAATTGCAAATTTTATGGGATTTTTTTTGGTAAAAATAGGAAATGTTTTCTTAAATTTGTAACATTAAAATCGGGCAAATTTTGAATGAATTCAGAAAGCTAAGGTTTGACACAAACATTTAACTTACAATGTATTAAGTTGGGTTTCGCTTTTATGAAGATTTACTTTTGGTGTCCTCATTTGAATACAAATTGTATGAGCAGTATATAGATTAAAATGGCAGATGAACTTTGAAGCAAAACCTGTTACAAGCACGCAATTCCTTGTTCCGATTGTCTTTGTTATTTATTCATCAATTTCGTCTTTGAGTTTAAGAAACCAATGCAGTCTGTCTGATCTGAAGTATTGCCTTGTCAAACCAAGTTACGGTAATCAAAGGATTAAGAATCTGCTTTCTATTTACTCGACCATTGACTCGCTTAATGAATATGTTGACTTTAGAAGTCTACGATGCGTAAAGAAATAAATAGATAGAGATCTACCAAACACCATTTCAACTATTAATCCCAGAAACTTAAGACGCATGTTATTTATTACAAATCAATGTTTTTATTTGTATTGAGAGTGTCTAGTTTTATTAGTACAAGATTCAGATGTCAAATATTTCAATTAGTTTGGCTTAATTCAGCAGCATATTTAGTGTATGCAATACTGAAAATATAATTGTGTCCTTCGTCTTATGAATTTCTATTTATATACTATACTTAACATGCTACTTGTAGAATATATTTCAATTGCTGAACATGATAGGAAAAAATAATCATATTGTTGCAAAAAAACAACGATTTTTGATTTTAGTTTTTAATTAAAGTTTTTATGTAAAAGATTCAACTTGTTATTTAGAAATTTCTGATAAAAAAATAACAAGACTATCTGTATTGTCATAAGTTTAAACATACTTTTTATATATTTCCCCCCATTCTTTTTCTTTGCCTTACATCCTATTAGATTAAGATATTGAAACAGCTATGTGATCGTTTTTGGTTTGTGTTTATTTTCTACGTTTAGACTCAGCACGACTCACTGCACGATGAAGATCATGACATTTGGTATGATCTCTTATAATTAAAGACCTCTACATGTATTTGTTTTGTGTTGATTGGTAGCTGTCTCATTGAAGTGCACTACAGCTCCCTCAAAACATTTTAATATTTTACGATAAATAAATGAGTATATGTATATATATGTGTGTGTCTGTATCAATCATAGAAGTATTGGTGTATACGACAATGAGACGGCAACCATGACGATATATTATCGTCCCTATTCAGTTAAAAATTATATTTAAACATATCTAGTAGAACTCATTTTATGGTAGTATTTAAATTGGAGGGTCTATGCGGAACAATAAGATTTGAAGATACAAAGATATGCAGAAGAGTAACGGCAAAAAATAAACAAGACAATTGTTGAGATTAAGCGGGAAAAACTGTGTGTAAACAATCGTGACAGACGTACAAGAAAACTGACTGAAAAATGCAAACAAAAGATAATTATTTGAGAGAAAAATTGTTTTCATGTCCAATTGTTCACGGAGGAAAGTGAAAGATTGTCTGTTTTGATGAACAGATTTGATCGCTGTGCTTCAGAACATTCTTTTTGATGGACGTTTATGATCACAAAACATTCAAGGTATATTTAGATAACTCTTGCGAAAAAAAATCTGTGTGTTGTAAAATATCAACATTAACGTCATTCCATACGAAATACATGAAAATTCAGAAATACCTGTCTACTTATTTACGTACATAATTCGATTTGCGAAATATTTATATCTTACAGCATTCGCACTACATCTTTGTGATGAAGCCGATGTACAAGTGGGCTTTTCTCTGGGATAAATCTTCATTTAGTATGAAAGCATGTCTTGAAGTAAATTTGCATGAAATGCTATGAAGTACCAAAACCAATCAATCAGGATATAGAAATAACAGCCAAAAATGTCTTAAATTAAATCTACAACCTTCGTTTCAGTATAATAACATATACTATTAGATATAGGAAGGTGTGGTATGAGTGCCAATACATACGTCAACTCTCCATCCAATTTTACACTTTATATACTGTCTAAAATAAAGTGGAAAACCGATTTATTTATATATTTACTAACATTAAAAGAAAACAATCAGTTTTTGCCGATTTTTGTCACAAAAATGCAGTTTTTAACCCAAAATTACTCTTTTTCAAAACTTTTTCCCCCAATTTCGCCACTATTATAGGTAGTTCTCATAACTGTTATCTTATTTTTACACTCAATTCTTATCGTTTTTTCAGTTTTCAACGATTTTTGTGCAAAAACCTATATCTTGACCCAAAAATTCCCGAAAATTAGCCCATCGATTTCTGTCGATTTTTTATATGTTCAATAGGATATGTCAATAGATTAAATTATATCAAGAAACCTTTTGTTGCAAAGTTTGAGGTTGAGTGATTTTTTGGGCTAGATTGACTGGACTATTAGCTTACATGTACAACCAAGCCGTATCATTAAAAGCATGTCAGTAACAGCTAATGAACCAATGATCCTCTTGGGGACTGATACTCCTCAATAAGTCGAATTGACAGAGTGGTGTTAAATGAACACGTGTATTATACTTTCTATAATGTTTAACAATCCATATATTCGGCAGATCCTAGTATGCTTGATTAATATTAACTTGTAAAACTCCAAAACCTCCTTACAAATAAAAACTAGACACTCTCAATGTAAATTAAAACATTTCAAACAGTTTGGCATTTTTTTCAATCAGAATTAGGTAAACAGATGTATTGATACTTATTTGTATAAGGTCGATTTTTATCCGATGTATCTCGTATATTGCTTTACAATGAAATATATTTTTAAAATGTGTAAGAAGAAATTCTACAGTTGATTGTTTTTTTTTAAATTAAACAATGAAGAAGGTTTTTCGAATAGATGTGAATATTCTATAGCCATTTTAAGCATAACGATCCGAAGCCATTGTAATTTTTTTAATTAAAGAAGATTATTTTCATAAACTTATTTGGAGTAAACCGAGTAAACATAAGTAAATGGTTGATATTAAACACATGTTGTTCGACAATGATATATGTTCAATATGTTTAAAAGACTTTCTAATATTTTTGACATTTTGCATAGTTGAATAAAATAGACTTGATTAATTAAGCTGTTTCAACGGTTTGTTCAGTCAGCAATGAAAGTAAAATGATATCCGCTAACAAGACCCTCGTCTCCAAACAAATATTCAACACCACAATACACAATGAACAGTATTGAAAGAATACCATTCATGGTTATGTTTCATTAAAATCATCACAATAAACTTCATATTTAGATCATATAGTTATATAACCATGGTGTGTTTTGTGTACTGTTGGTTTTCGTCGTTTTTGTTTGTTTTCTGCATTGGTATTGTCAGTTTGTTTCGATTTATGAGTTTGAATATCCCTTTTGTATTTTTGGCCTCTCCTCTCAGAAATACCTTTTATTTAACTTCTGTAAGATCGAAAATAGATAACGGAAGCTGAACCATTCTTAAAAACAAGATTCTTAAAATGGTTTCCATTTCAATTGCAACTTGACAGTTGAATACATAGTTATAGTTTAATAGTTAATTATTTTTATAGTCTATAGTTTCCTGGAAGATGCAAGTGCGTGTTTGTTACTGCCCCGTCTCTTTCTGATCTTCTTTTGTTATCGTTTTTATCTACTTAATTATAACTTCTATCTTCAACAGTAAAAATTATTTCAATCACTTTAATTAGAGCTTCTACATGTGAATAATTCATTAGACTCATTTGATGGTTTGCGATCAATAACAATCATGGGTTTCTTCGCACATATATAGTTCTAATTTACTTCTCTCGTACTCAGAATAAGATTACTTGGGAACGTTATATGTGTAAATTGCAATAGTTGAAATAATTCAATATGTCACTTGATACATGTAGGACTTTTCACCATCTCGGTTGATAATTTGTAAAATAAAAGTTGAAATTTCTCAGTTTAATAATTGAAACATCATGATAAACAGTATTTTAATTTGAACATATCAAAATAAGGAGATGTGGTATAAAATTGAGAATGGAAATTGGGAATGTGTCAAAGAGACAATAACCCGACAAAAGAGCAGACACTAGCGGTAGGCCACTAATGGGTCTTCAACACAGCGAGAAAGAACTGAAATTAAAAAAAAACAACATATGTTTGCCAATGGGACAACTATCATCGAGGACTAAAGAACGATGTTAACAATTGCATGTCACCTCACGTGCTTCAAATTACTTCATGGTCTTTGATATGTTTGAAAAAATGTGACAAAGCATCTGAAGGATTGATTAGCTCTATCAAAATACATCGACTCATTTTACACTTCGGTTGACTTGAGAGAGGACATGCAAGGGACAAATAATTACATTAAATTATATATGTGTGAGAGTGGTCATTTCTTAACAAATATATGCCCTGTAATGTCTTGTATCTATAAAGATTCGTTTCGTTAAGTTATCCACATTCTGCTTTATTCATTACAAAAGAAAAGAAAGAAAAAAACGAGAGTAATGTTAATTGAATGAAGGGTTATGTTTCCAAAACTATGCTTTCTGATGTGATGTGAATGGTTTATTTACCAGTAAAGTTCTTTTTTCATTTAGCTTAAATAATCCGCTAAAGGACTGTATCTTACCTCCTATACATTTCTAGGAATAGGATTGGTTAAAAGTGTCCGCCTGGAGACCGTGTTTATTGCATACTAGGTTTGTGGGGAGGCGGGGCTTATTTCATACACGGTTAGTAGCGGTGTTGCGTCCCTTTATATTCCATATGAGGTAAGCAGGGAGACGGGGCTTATTCCATACACGGTTAGTAGTGGTGTTACGTCCCTTTATAAAAACAAAACGGTACTGAGAAAAAATCTTAAAGGTTTCACTAGACGAAGAAATTAATGATTACGATGGAAATGAATTCATAAAACACATTTAAACCTAGCAAGATAAATTAGTTACATAGTGTGGTAGTGACGTAATACGGTATATATGGGGTCAGTAAATTCCATATGGGGATTCGAGCTTCGCTGTCACCCCATATTGGATTTAATTACCCCATATATACCGTATAAGGTCACTAGCACACTATGTAATTAATAGTATATACTGACGAAACTATGCAATATTTGGTTTTTCATTTGGATGCAATATCTGATTGTAAAAATATATACATTGGTAGCATCATCATATAATTACATTAGATGTATGTTTCATTATAATACTTTATTCTGATTGGCTAACTGTACATCACTAGTTATTCCGTAAGCAGTTGCATTGCTCAATACAACTTTTCATTCATGATAACACGTGGACCAACAATAAAGTGCACAGGTGAATTAAATAACAAAATATATAAAATTCGTGTTTTCATGATAATAGCTAAAAAATGTAATTATAAGTATTGAATGCATCTTTTTGTAACTTTATAGGGTTGTAAAAGCGTTGACCGTGCGCACATTTTTAGAATGAAGTGCTTCCGCGCTTCATACAAAATGTACTTCGGTCAACGCTTTTACACCCCAATAAATTTACAAAAAGAAGCATTCAATTCTTAAATGTTAATATTGCACATAATTCAATTTGTCTCTCTCGTAGTGAGAGATAATCAGTTCAATAGTAAGTATTCACTTGAATCTGATCGTTGTGATATTGGACTAATAAACTGCAAACATTGCAGTAAATCTTAATTTAGTAATACTAATGCATTATACGTATTCCTTTTGGAAATCAAAGCTAATGGATCTAAGTAGTATACATGTATAAAATTGTGATCATTGAAATATGATCATGGCATCATCAATTAATAAACCACACGGTAAATCATACTACATGTACAAATGTAATACAATTACACAAAAACAAGATAAGATTGCATAAATTGCTTGGTTTTAATGACAGCCTCATTGATTCCAACAGTTTTATATTGTATAAAAAGATTTTTACTTGATTATATCCATATAACTTATATTTTTGCGGTGTCAAAATCGGCCTGATTCCCATTAACCGGATAAATCATAAATCAATTCTGAAATTTAATCTAAATTTAATCAATTAATCACCAGAGTAAAACACACGATCAAAGATGATATGTCAAACTGAGCGACATCAGACTCCATGGACTGTATCTATTTATTGTTTTTCATCAAAAGAAAATATCTTTAATACATTTCTTGACGTATCAACATCCATAAATTACTATGTTCTTTTTTTTCCAGATACCGCAGATAAGTTATGCTTCTACTAGTATTGATCTCAGTGATAAAAGCAGATATGAGTACTTTTCTAGAGTTGTTCCCCCTGACTCGTATCAAGCACAAGCTATGGTTGATATTGCTGAATATTTTAGTTGGAACTATGTTATAACTATTCAAGATGAAGGCAACTATGGAGACAAAGGAATTGGTGCTTTTAAGGAAAGGGCCACATTATCAGGTACTTTCAATAATAGATTTAGGAAAGTGCAACTGTCTGGTATTTTTCATAAATAAGTCCTTTGAAGACAAAATTAATGTAAAACAATATTTTTGTCAGTTAAATGGTTGGATAGAACCAAAAGATTCCACATAAAATGAAAAAATTAATATGATTACCCCCAATGGTGATTTAGAAAAAGGAAACTCTTTGTCTTTTTTCGTCTGCCAGTAATTTTTTAAATTCTTTCAAAAGTAGAACTTTAATTTGGCTGTGCGGTATATACATGTATAAGTACGCAACCGCGTCCGGTCAAAATGGGGACATCAAACTCGAAGCCTCGTGTAAAGAGTTTGACCAAGGTCATTGCACAACTTTTTGAGTGGTCCGTAGCTTACATGTTGCAAGTCAGCGTTTCTGTTCATATCCATAACCAGTTGCGGATCCAGAAATTTTCTTAAGTGGGGGCTCACTGACTGACCTAAGAGGGGGCCGCTCCAGTCACGCTTCAGTGATTCCTTATATAAGAAACCAATTTTTTCCCAAAAAGGGGGGGCCCGGGCCCCCCGCCCCCCCCCCCTAAATCCGCTTCTGAAACAACCTTATTTTCCAGTGGCAGTCCCAAGTTTTCCCGACCTTCATCCCGAACTGCCTCTATTATAGGACCTACCAATTGAATGTAGCGTTAATTTGTTCTCGTCTTAAACATGATTGGAATATTTGCCACTGAACGTTAGGCAACGAGCAATCAATCAATATGATCATTTGTATTATATTAACCTTTACAAATTTACATTGTATAATTGAAAGGTTAATAATAGGTACAAACATACAAATATCGATGTCAGTAACTAAGGCTGTAAGATTTTCATTCATGTTCGACATTAACCAAAAACGAAAGTTGATTAATCCGATGAAAGAGCCCATCTGAATTTGTACTGAGCTGTAAGCTTTTGATCCGCGATAAAATACTCATTACGCTACGATATGAAGTTAAACAATAACATTTTTGTGTCTTCGCATAACCAAAAAATAAATCAATCCAAAAACTGTAAGGTGTCCTTTAATATCTATAATTCGGAATTTTTCTCTGCATTTCCGAGATGTTGATGCCGAACTAATTAACACTTTCATTATTTTACCCCATACCAATGAAATTATACAATATATGTCATACTACTATATCATTAACTACCAAAGGGCCAGTCAGAGCTCTGATCTTTGAATCTCAGAAAACTGATACAGTTTTGACACGTTTTAATTTCACTTATTTAAAATCCCTTAAAGTTGAAAGAAATGAATTAATGTTTTTTTTAATTTTATTTTCCAGGAATATGCATCGCCAAATCTTTTGTGATATCACGTGACCCGACGAAAGATTTATTTAAAGAAACAGTTGATGACCTATTCAAAATTAAAAAAGCTAAAGTGATAGTAATGTTTGTAAACGAAGATAATGCAAAACATCTTCTGGAGGCAGTTATGCATGCAAACAAAACATCTGAACTTTGGTTCCTTGCTAGTGATAGCTGGGGAGCTAAAGTGCATCCAGTTGTGGGCCAGGAAAAAGCGGCAGAAGGAGCAATTACTTTACTTCCGAAAAGATCCGATATTAGAGGTAATTCCGAAGTTTTGTTTATCTTGTTTATGAAGAAAGTGCATTTGTGAAAGGTAAGATGTCAACGATGTCTTACAATTAGCAAGAACTGAATAACTAAAATGAATTAAGTGTATCGACGACTTGATATTGAAATCTAGCCAAAAATTGCCCTATCAACCTTGCTCCAAAAATACTCAGAAACATGGCATGTACCAGTAAACTATCAGTTATGGCGAACACTTTATTAATCAAGTAAAGACGTCTTATACGTTTCAGAAATTTATGTGCAATTAACCCGCTTATTTTACATGATCTCCTTAACTTCTCACTTTAAAACTCCAATTAATATTCAGATAGCTATTATGCATGTACTATTTATGCCGTGTATTTTGTTAACTAATGGCGTCTGCATGAAAATCAAATCAGGAAATCGGGCGTTAATAGACCAGACAAAACAATATATTTAGTTTTTTTTTAATATAGTCTTAGGCAATAGTTGTAAGGCGCAATAATGAAACTACTAGGTCATACGTAATATAGTAATCTGAACAAAGACTGGCAATGAATTGTTAGATTAAGGAAGAAAGAATAAATAGAAGAAAATTAAACGAAATAAAAATAATGGGATCTATGCCATATATGTTCACTTGACCTCTGCGTCAAATAAGATTGACAAACATTGTAAAACAGACTTTCTTTTAAATTAACAGGTGTAAGTTGCCAATAGCAGGAATTGATAGGGTCGAACGCCCAGAAAAATTAATGATGATCCTTTGTCACAACTCATTGCTTACCTTCCAGAGGCAAATATTCCATATAAAAAGAAGATGGGGTATGATTGCCAATGAGACAACTGTCGACAAGAGTCCAAAATGACACAGACTTTAACAACTATAGGTCACCATACGGCCTTCAACAATGAGCAAAGCCCATACCGCATAGTCAGCTATAAAAGGCCCCAATATGACAATGTAAAACAATTCAAACGAGAAAACTAACGGCCTTATTTATATAAAAAACGACCATGCACATTAAGGATGATGTTGTTATTGATGATTATACAATATTGAGAAGATGAGGTTTTGGTTGTATGATAATGAGAAAACACCAATACACTAAAAGAGGGGCGAAAAATACCAGTCAAACTCATAGATAGAAAATAAATTTACAACGCTATTGCTAAAACAGAAATAAAACAAACAGACAAATAATTAGTATACAAGACACAACATAGAAAACTGAAGACTTAGTAACACGAACCCCACCAAAAACTAGGGTTTATCTCATGCTCTCTGGAAGGTCAAGCCGATCCTGCTCCATATGTGCCACCCATCGTGTTGCTCATCCTATTACAAACCCGATAAATAGTCTAATTCAGTAGGTCACATTCGTGAAAAATTTATATTTACTTTTATAAAAGAGAGGGTTTTTTTTTGTTTCTCTTTTCAGAATTCGATGATTATTTCTCAAATCTGACATTAAAAAATAATAAACAGAATTTATGGTTCGAAGAATACTGGGGAGAAGTGTATAACTGTTCTAAGAGGGATATAAAGCGACACAATTGTACAAAACATAGATATGAACAAGAAGGACTGGTACAATTTGTCATTGATTCGGTATATGCATTAGCTCATGCACTCCATAATTATTTTAAAAGTAAATGTACAACAGTTATGGAGCACTGTCCTTTACTGAACTCACCAAATAGACAAGAATTGTTGGAGTTTATCCGTAATGTATCTTTTACAGGTAGGTACACAATCAGTTTGTTTTCAAAAGGTTAAAGTTTGAAAAAAGTGTTTACCGCACGAGACTTGAAACAATTTAAGGCAATGTTTCACATTTAAGCACTTATGTTAAATCATAGAACTACAAAATGTATGTACCTAAAAGACAATATTTTTAAGTTAGGGTGTGCTTAACAAAACTTGATTACCCATAGCCTTACATATAGAAACTCAAACTCATATATTTAAATAAACTGACAACGCCATGGCTAAAAAAGAAAAAGACCAACAGGAAAACAATAGTACACAAGACACAACATAGAAAACTGAAGACCGAACAACACGAGTCCCACCAAAAACTTGGGACAATCTCCGATGCTCCGGAAGGGTACGCAGATCCTGCTCCACATGTGCATCTATCGAGTATACAAGTAAATTGAGATGCAAGTAAAAACTCTCCTAAGAAGTAGCCTGTGCAATTTGATTTCGACCTAGATTAAACCGACGTTTTCAGATGCACTAATTATTCATTCTGAACAGCAAGCATATTCAAAATATAGTTCACTTACACACAATGTGTATTTGTTCCAAGCAAAGAGTCAAACAGTGGTTGTCGTTGTCCTTCTATTATTGTTTTTCTCGTATTGTTGTAGAATAAATTACGTGGATTTAAACAACTACAAAATGTATATGGCTAACAAAATGAAAAACAAAACTGAAGCAGAACGAATATTAAACTTTCGTGAGGATAAAACCAACAGGTCACAATAAAACAGCCAAAAACCACTCAGGGTCATTCACATAGTTTGCTTGGTCCTTGTTACATTTTGAATAGCAAAATTCATCAAATCTTAATTCCTTGTTTTCAAATATTTGGTGAAAATTTAAAAATATAGGCGAATGGAATTTTAAACACCCATACATAGGGAAAAACTGACTTAGGATTGATAATAAACTCTATATTCTCATTTGATAAAAGTACAACGCCAATCATTACATACCTATAAACCATTACCAAGGCCGAACATTGATATATTGAACGAATAAGATTAAGCCTGGAGATAAATGAGAAGGTATGCAAATGAAATTACAATATGGATAGAGAGATATGGGGAATACGTATATGACAAGGCAAAACAGTCTATTTTTATATAAAACCTGTTCAGAGTGTTTTTTTTTTTTATCATATTAACAAAAATATCAAATTGAATCAAGAAGATTAGTGGTAATAGAAAACAGAATAACTTTTCAAATTGCTAAAATAAAGAAATCTGATTATATATTCAGGAATTGCTGGTGATATAGTGGAGTTTAATAGTCAAGGCGATGGAATTGGTCGTTATGACGTCTATCAATATCAGAAATTATCAACGGATGGGTATGGCTATGTCAAGATAGGGGAATGGATTGACAGGTTTGTATATATCAACGGACGGGTATGGCTATGTCAAGATAGGGGAATGGATTGACAGGTTTGTTAACTAATATCAATATCAGAAATTATCAACGGACGGGTATGGCTATGTCAAGATAGGGGAATGGATTGACAGGTTTGTTAACTAATATCAATATCAGAAATTATCAACGGACGGGTATGGCTATGTCAAGATAGGGGAATGGATTGACAGGTTTGTTAACTAATATCAATATCAGAAATTATCAACGGACGGGTATGGCTATGTCAAGATAGGGGAATGGATTGACAGGTTTGTTAACTAATATCAATATCAGAAATTATCAACGGACGGGTATGGCTATGTCAAGATAGGGGAATGGATTGACAGGTTTGTTAACTAACATTTGAACTTATGCAACATGGAATAATCATTTGATACTTGTAGCATTGATGTAACGACGTAATAAGTAAAATGAAATGTCCACGATATTATATTAAATCCAAAAGAAAGGGTTAGGCAAATGATGATACCACAATGAGACATTAAAACATCAAAAACAAAGGGACAACGACATGGTAAAAAACAAACGAAAAAGACAAAAACACAGTTTTATACACGAAACACAACATGGAAAACTAACGATCTAGCAATACGAATCCCTTCAATAACTAGGGGAACCCCGGAAGGATAAGCAGATTGTGCTTCACATGCGACATTCGTCGTGTCACTCCAATCAAATACGTTGATAAGGTATACTCAGTATCAATGTATTAGGCAAATAGAAAAATATATATTAAATTATATACAATTCTGAAAACAACCACTGTATTTGACGAGCTTTCCTTTAACGTGTTTAATGATCTTTTTGTTATTATCATTGTATAACACAGATATGCCTTTTAGAATAATTTGTTTTTCCAGTTATTGCGTTCAATACTTTAAACTAAAGCAATGTTATAGTGTATGTAAAGAGTATGTTAAAAATGTTCGAAGATTTTTCAGCACGTACCTTTTTTCAAATAATAATAGAAACAAAGAGAATTATGATTTACAACATCAACATTATAATCATAATTGACAAAAAAAAATGAGAATGGAAATTGGGAAGATGCAGCAACCGACCAAAGAACGGAAACAGCCGAAGGCAACAAATGGGTCTTCAATGCAGCGAGAAAATCCTGCACCCGGAGTGGGCCTCAGCTGTTGCCCCTAAATTAAAATGCGTACTAGTTCAGTGAAAATGGACGCCATACTAAACTCCAAAACTATATGAACTAAAATTAAAAAAAACACCACAAGACTAACAAAGGGCAGATGCTCCTGACTTAGGATAGGCGCAAAAATGCGTCGGGTTTAAATATGTAAATTAAACTCTTTATTTTAAATTCAGATACATATATATATACCCAAATATTGAAAAACTAAAAAATCATATCAAATCTGGAGGAATATGTTAACATGAGATGAAACATGATATGTATATATACTCCATCGAAACAACAAGCCGATGACAAAAATAACAAAGACAAGTAACATGCAATCATTTGTAGTACAACACTTATTCAAAGACTTTCTTTATCAAATGCAAAGCGACGCAGACGGAGCCGAATCCTAACATGTCTTCGTTGTGGACGGAGAAATTTAAGAGAAGACAGAAACATTTATTTGAAATGTTGGAAATGTTAAAGTCGTTTTTATTTTCTTTGTTATCAACCTGTTTAAATCACCATTTATACCAAAACATTTCTCGAATGCAGTGTGTACAAGATGTACAGCCAAGAAACGTAGAAAGAATGCATATATGAATAGTTAATATAAATCAGAAATTGATATGTGTAAAATGAATTATAATAATCCACAATTCATATGTGTTAAAATAGCGTTATCCAAAATTCATTTATAACATAGTTAAACTATAATACTTTTGACATTCATACATCAATTATTTATTAGATGAATTGTCATAATTTTGGAATCATTATATAATTCTTTTGTTCTTATCAACTGGAATAAATTCAGTATTGCAACAGTCTGTCCTTGTGTACAACCCAAACCATGTCGACCCTTTTTACATGCCTTGTGGGTTTTGTCGTCATGAATCATAACTTTTAGGTGTATATTATATAACATATACTCAAAATGCAGCATATTTTAACTTTAAGTGTACACTTTATAAATAGATATTCAGCATATTTTAACTTTAAGTGATGAAATTCTAAGATTTGTATACTTTTAGATTGAAGCTCAACAGTAGCTTTCTTAACTGGAAAGAGGCTGACCCGAATGAGGTCCCAAATTCTGTGTGTAGTGAGCCGTGTACATTTGGACATAAAAAAGAAAAGGTAGAAAGGGAACACGCAGCTTGCTGTTGGATTTGTATACCATGTGGACCAAACCAATATTTAGTCGATGAAAAGACATGCAAAGACTGCGAAGATGGCTTTCAACCAAGTGACAACGTAACATCTTGTAAACCATTACCTTTATTGGAATTGGAATGGAACAGTTTGTGGGTAATACTACCTATCGCATTCTCTAGTTTTGGAATCGTCAGCACCATACTGACCATAGCTGTTTTTATAAAGTTCAACAATACGCCTATTATCATGGCATCTGGGAGGGAACTGTGTTATGTTTTACTGGTTGGTATTTTAATGGCATATGGTACTTCTTTAATTATGCTAGCAACACCAACTATAATATTGTGTACGATCATTCGACTCGGTCTAGGAGTTTCCTTATGTTTAATATATGCTGCGATGTTGACAAAGACTAACAGAATTTATCGAATTTTCAACAATGGGATTAAAGCAATGGTTAAGCGACCGAGCTATACTAGTCCAAAGTCACAAATTATTATCTGCATGGCTCTTGTATCTGTTCAGATTGTTGGAGGATTAACGTGGCTTGGGTTTGAAAAACCGGATACTATTTATACAAGACAACATACCGAATTTCAAGTTTTGAAATGTAAAGCAAGTCAGATTGCAATTATTGCATCGTTGACATACAATATTGTTTTAATCATACTTTGTACCATATATGGTATTAAAACGAGGAAAATTCCTCAAAACTTCAATGAAGCCAAATGTATAGCATTTACAATGTACAGCACTTGTATAGTTTGGCTTGCGTTTGGTGCAATCTACTTTGGTGCTAGCAGTGATTTTAAGGTAAGTGTGTACATGTAGTTTAATACCTTAGGTAACATTTACAGAACTTAAGCAATGTATTTCAATGTTTTTGCCTTTTTCAAAAAATGTTTTATGCTTGAATTATTACAGCAATCTTGGATTTAATCTCTGCCAAGAGCTACAAATGTAGTGTCGCTGTCTGGGATATTAATATCACAAAAGTGAAAATAATAAGTAATCCATAATTCATCTACATTCACCTTCGTGGCATGGCTATAATGTGAAAGAAATGAAGGAACATCAATAACACGACATGGAGATATATGTACATTTTTCATTTGTTCAGGTGTGCGTTTTTGGGGTTGAAAAAGAATTTCCCAGTGCTTATGGTTAATGAGTATAATATAGCCACTTCGCACTTCGTTAGACTGGTAGACAATTAAGCGTTTAAATTGGTATTAACTCTGCCACACCGAGAAACGCCATACAATACTAACTAAACTTAAGTAATTATGATACTTCATTGTTATGTTTGAATAGTCATTTTAATTAAGACCACAACTCGGTTTAATCCTTTAAAAAAAGAACATTCATTAGTGTGGTATTAGGTGAAAAGAACTGTGAGCTTGCTTTCATTAACCTCGATAATTCATTGGCACTGATGTTGCGTTTGTATCTGTTCCTTTTTTTTTTAACTTTTATACCACAATTATGGAGTTATTGCATTTCTGAAATCATACATGATGATGGAAGTTTTTAACGAACTTAACTGGTTATACAGCCCTCGCACGGTCGGAAAATTATATATCTTAAAGTAATATAAATTATACATTTTTACAGCCGATTTCATTGAGTGTGTAGGGAAAGGTATAATTCTTGGTAAACTGAACCGTGTGAAGTCATTATTATGCTAGGTAAACTACCCTCCTTTTGAGAGTAGACTAGTCCGACGGGTAATCAATCTATGTCTGTAAGACTAGGCTACTTCGAAAGGAGGGTAGTGTACCTCACCAAATAATGACTCTACTGCTCAGCTGCTCAGCTGCTAAGCAACCTAACCAAGGATTCTACCTTTTACTACATGTACACACTCAATGGAATAGGCTGTAATGTTGCTTATTTTTATACTTTGTGTTGTTCCACAGATTGGAATTAACAGGGGAAGGGTCTACATCTTGAGAGAGAAAAAAAAACACCAACACCCAAACACCACAGCAAGTACATGTCAGTGACTTTTAAAACACGCAGTACATCTATATTATATGTTAACTATCTAATACAATACTTTGTATTTAGGGAATTCCGAAGTTGATGGAATACTTTTAAAGTTTCTTTTAAAATGTTCATAACCTTTTACTCAAAAGGTTTTTGACTGACGTCTTATTCACCCGAGTATTTAAAGAATCTTAACTTAAACTTATCGTTGTAACAGTATGCCATAATATATCGCTAAATTGTTGTATATCTATTTTTAAAATGTCTGTTATCATATTTCTAATCTATAAATTTGAATTGGAACTATCTAATTTTAAGAATTGTTTGTATCTGCTTGATTATCAAAACCATTATAATTATGAAATTGTATTTTTATTTTTGTTTCTTTCAGATTGAGGTTACATCTTTGTGCATGTGCGTTAGTATCAGTGCTACAGTTGCCCTTGTTTGTGTTTTTGTTCCGAAGTTATATATTGTTTTGCTACAGCCTCATAAAAATGTCAGACAAGGCGCCTCAATGTACAACAATTCTTACAAGTCCGGACGCCAAAACTCATTCGGAAGTTTTCCTCTTCCGTGCCCTAATGGAAACCTATTTAATAATCTTAATGCAAACACTCAGATAACGCAGACTACTTATAATGACGTCTTTTCAGACGACATGGATGATTTGTCATGTGACGAGGATGCTAATGTAAATAATAACAGTACTCAAACAGGAAATCCAGAGAATCATTCCGAATGAATAGAATGTTTTATTATCGGTCAGAACAGAAACTTTTATACTTGCATCAAGCGTCTGGATACAGGCGATAGTAAAATATATGTTCGTCGTTTTATTGAACAGAATTTATGGTAATTTCGAAAATGCATTTCCACCATATTCAATTAGTATTCACATAAGCGTTTTTGATTTGCTCTGACGTTATAATCAATTTATGTTTAATCCACAAACTTCATAACCCTTATAAATGTAAATGGAATTTTCTAAGAAAGTCTCAAGAGGGCTTGTTGTAATATGACATATGTCAATCTAGGAAGAAATTAATAACCGGTACTGACATATACATATCATTTATTTCGAGAATCATAAATGGATAAGGTTGTCCTCATTTGTACAATAATAAAATACTACGAAATACAATCAAAATATTGGATTATGTTTTTGATATGAATTCCTATTGTAATAAGAAGAGTTGGACGTGTGGGCGGTGGCATAGTACAGATCTGTCATATTTGAGCTATCTTCCGACTTTCATCACAGATACTTCTACTTTGACATGCAAAAGGGTGAACAGATTTCGTTGAATAATTTCTTCGAAACATCTTTTGTTGATTTCCATAATCTATCATTATAAAAGTCCTCGAACTTTCTAATGAATCGCATCTTCTTGAAACAAATTATGACATTGTTAAACTCTGCAATTATACAATTAAAAAACGTCATTGCTGTGTTCAAAGATACGTAAACTTACAGCCACCAAAGGTAGTGTCGCTATGGTGACATTATGTTTAAGATACATTTTGATACATAGTTCCGTTTTTGCTTTGCACCAAAGAGGAAGATACTATGGGACATTCAAAACTAATAAGTCATAGACATAGATGTATTTCCTTCACTCTCTCGAGCATAGTTGGTCTATCTGTTTAATGCTTTTTTAGACGTTTACTTGATGGTTTATTCCTAATATATGCGTGTTGTGCTCTGAAATTGATATTATTTCATATCATTACCTCCGGTTTAGTGAATTGGTGGTCCGACACCTTACGCGCAGTCGCTACAGCCAATACGATTTACTAAGGAACGAATTTGTCCATGATTGTCTCATCATATTTCTCCCTGAATTGATTCGTAGTTTTCTGAAATAATAGACAAATATGTCTAAAGAGAAGAGACAAAGTGAGTTCTTATATTAGGTCTTTCATATTATGCAAATGGTTCATTAGAAATTAGCTGTTAATTAAGAAATGTTTACCTAGAAACTTCAACTGTACACTGTCAATAGTAACAGTTTTACTTGTTTATACACAGCATGCTCACCTTCTGTTTGAAGCAAGTGGACTAAGTTTAGATTTATAATCGAGCGTTATTGATGAGTCCTAAGTAGACGAAACGCGGGTCTAGCATACAAAATATCAGCCTCGTATCCTTGATTTCTTGTTGAGGCAGCATTATTTTTGCCGTAATTCATATAAACCTGATTTTAAGTTTTACAAAAATTAGCGAAAACTGAATAATTGATTTTGGAGAAATATCTGTCCCATGTAAGTTAAATGTAAATTAACAAAAATACATAACTCGTAGGAAAATTCAAAAGTATGTAATCAAAAGTTAAAAAGCATCAAACAAATGGATAATAACTGTCTTATTCCTGGCTTGGAACAGATATTTTCTTATGTAGAAATGGTGGATTAAAACTGGTTTTAAAGATAGACAAACCTCTCGCTTGTATGCTAGTCGCATAAATTTATATTATACTGCCTACGATGTGTGAACAAAACATAAATAATAGGTAAAGATGTAAAAAAAAAAATAGAGGCACAGCAGTCCACATTCTGTTATAATCTTAATAACTACAAAAACAAACACAAAAAGACACATGTACAGAGAACAATTTATCAAATATGAAAGAGAAGAATACTAAAAATTAACATATCAAAATAACAGAATGTAGTAGAAGTACAGAGCCACGACATATGGATATCATCAAACAAAGACTTAAACAGTTAAAGTAATTTTCATGAGGACAAACAAAAAAGAATGCTATAACACGTTGTTAAGATGATAATTTACCCTAGTACAATAACAGGATGTGTAAGTACACAGCCACGTCAAATACAAGTTTAGAATTAAGGTAGTGTGTGCCCACACCAGTGTTTAACTAAGTACACAATTTTACTATGAAGAGAAACTTCTTTAATTATATGCCAAATTATGGTTTTTACCAAGATTCCGCGTTTAACTGGACACGGATATACACACATGTAGAATTGCGACCTAAGCATGGTGTAAAATGGACAACACATACTTTTGTTTGTTTTTTCGAGGGTTCGTATATTGTATATGTCTGTTCTTTGTTATGCATAAGTTTAAGTGATCTAAGATTAAACCAGTGGTATCACAATGGTAGCCACATGTGCAGCAGTAACTGTTTACCCATTTATAGTTCCTGATCATGATTGCACACCTGGTTTCCGAATCACCCGAATTTCATTCGTTCGGCGCAGCTGAATATATTAATACAGAATAACATCATTGTCTGGTCGGCCATGAAGTACTTAAAAAGTAAAATCACAAAAATACTGAACTTCGAGGAAAATTCAAAACGGAAAGCCCCCAATCAAATGATCAAACACATCAAACGAATAGACAACAACTGTCATATTCCTGACTTGGTACAGGCATTTTCAAGTGTAGAAAGTGGTAGATTGAACCTGGTAATCCTCTGACTTGTACGACAGTCGCATCACATTCTATAATATTTAAAACGATGCGTGAACAAAACAGACATTATAGGTAAAATAGTCAAATTAGTGGCACAGCAGTCATCACTGACACAATCTTAAAACAAACTTATATTTAACAAAAAAGCACAAAAAGCATCTCTCAAACTTAAAAATCACATGCATTGCTTCGCGTGTTTGACGTCATACAATTAAAACGTCACATAGGAAGAAATATAAAATAATTTTCCGTTCAATGTTATTTCACATGAGGAATGGTGGTATACAGGGTTAAAAAATCTAAAGTTTGTTAGAACTAATTGCAGATAAAGATCGAGATTTTAAATTATTCAGAAGTTCTTTAGAATTTTTAAGAAACCACATAGAGTGGGGGGGCCCATTTTCGCCGCAAAAAAAAAAACGGCCATTTTTACCCATAGACAACGAATTCTATAACGCCAGTATCTTTTTATGTTACTTGCGTGTAGTTAACTATTCGATATACAGAACTGATGCATTAAAATCACTCGTTCATTATTTTTTTCTGTCTGCAGAAGAGCCCAAAGTCGGTCGAAATCAAGTATTTCACACATCACAGGGGACACATTTTCGCCGTTGTCTTTGATTACTAACAAATTGTCAACCAAATACAGAAAACGGAACAAAAAGTTGTTCCATTCATTTTCTTTTTAGATAAAATCAATGTAACGAATTATTTTTAAAAAATCGAGAAAAAAAAATTTGCGCATGCGTGATTTTCAGGCAAAAAATAAATATTTTATAAGATGATGCGTGGATGAAAAAATGAAGAGATCAGAAGCACTAAAGATATTCCCACAAATATAAGCTACCAAAAAATTTACACTCTTCATGTATACAGTATATGCAACACTGTCTGAATATGCATCATCTTATCGTCTCCGTATGAGCCTCCTAAAAATAGGACTACCACTAAAGGAGGACATTTGGAGCCTATATCGGTACAGATTAATGTGAGCATTTGCCTTGCCACTTGTATCATTAATTGAATGGCTGCAATCCATTACTGATTGGCATTTATTTTGGATAACATCTAACCTTAAGTCCATTAATGAAACATAAATTATATTTTACCCTATGATTGATTGTCCTTGTAATTATTTCGAGGTCTCCATATTCATTGAATTTTGCATGAATAACGAGCTCAAATAAATATCACCAGTGACCGTTTTTTTTTATACTAATTCTACATACTATACCCTGAATGACCTGTAATAGGCGCCTGTAATCCATATGACAACATACCTTGAACTGCAGCGTGTGCCTTGTGGTAGTCCATGTTTCTCACTTTTAGTTTTCAGTGTTTATTGTTGTTGATTGTACATGAATTTGTGGGTCTAGTTTATCCACGGAAAGGGGGGGGGGGTAACTTTGATTTTTTTTTTGGTAGGGGTGTGTCATTTTAATATAACATTCACTGAAATTCAGTACCTATAGTTATATAAATATTTAAGAAAGAATGACCTATACTTATATACAAATTTTAAATTATGACCCATGCTTATATAAGCACTAACTCATCATCACTCATAATTCATAAATATACCAGCTACCCTTAAGTTTTTTATATATGAATTGACATCGTTTGGTACACATATATTTTATCGTTATATATACGCATGGATTGTTGGATTAACTACATAAGTGGGTGTGGGTGTATTTAGCGCATTAGCCATCCTACTATGTAGGAGTACGTAGAAATAGAACGATGTTACTGATTTATAGTGCCGTCGGCGCTTGCTTCATGATGTGGGTTTCCACTGTGTTAAAACCTTGAGGTGACACCTGGACACTCACCTGGATAACAGTGATAAAGGTGAACTTTCAAATGAATTGATTTAATTTAATATAATAATTGACCATTAATAATGTAAGATTCTCAATAGCATATTTATTTATATGTACTAGAATACACCCGTGATATCGCGGGTCCGTGACTGAATTAAAGTATATAACTATGCGCAAGCCTCATTTTAGTATTATTTTTTATCTGATAAAGTCATGCCGATAATAAGATACACAGTTTTCTCTGCTTTCAAATCTTTCTGTTTGAACCCGTCGAACTGGAACTTATCAATTATTGGTAATATTAATTATTTGATAACAAAAGGTCCTGGAATGGAGTAATTTTTAATCAACAGCATTGTCCTATGTTAGTTATAAATAAAGTTGAATTATTTGATTCACTGTTTTATGTCATGCCCGCTCAAATTGAAAACGGTTCCTATATCTATAATACTAAAATTACGAGGTCCAATTTGTCAGCCGTCATCACGTAAAAACGACGAATCAAAAAATTCAACTTTATATATAACTAATATAGTACAAAGGTGTAGATTAAAAATTACATCACGCCAGGCCCTTTTGTTTTCCACGTAATTAATATTGCCAATAATTAAGAAGTTCCGGGTCGAGTCCGATACCGATACCAATAGTATATTCACCTGTTACCGATTACCTTATCTGTACGTTCCGCATCTGACAGGCGCACCAACAAACGGTATATGCAGGATTAATATGCTATATAGTATTACACGGGTCATTATCACAGGGTTGACACTACTTAATTGTCAAATTGTTACCTATTGTAGTATTCTAATCAGTTAGACTTTCTAAGATAACAATACGAATACTAAAAATCTGGACTAAAATAAGGCGTATAGGTACAGTTTTCAATTTGTTAGCGGGCATGACGTAAAACAGCGAATCAAAGAATTCAATATTTATAACTAATATAGGACAATGCTGATGATTAAAAAATACTCCATTCCAGGACCTTTTGTTTTCCAAATAATTAATATTATCAATAATTGATAAGTTCCAGTTCGACGGGTTCAAACAGAAAGATTTGAAAGCAGAGAAAACTGTGTATCTTATAATCAGCATGACTTTATCAGATGACAATACTAATACTAAAATAAGGCTTGCACATAGTTATATACTTTAATTCAGTCACGGACCCGCGATATACGGGTGTGTTCTAGTACACCTTATTTTTAGACCAGATTTTTAGTATTCGTATTGTTATCTTAGAAAGTCTTACAGATTAAAATACTACAATAGGTAACAATTTGACAATGATTGAATTTAGTAGTGTCAACCCTGTGATTATGAACCGTGTATATAGCATAATCCTAAATACGCCGTTTGGTGGTGCACCTGTTAGATGCGGAACGTACAGATAAGGCAATAGGTAACAGGTGAATATACTATAGGTATCGGTACCGGACCCGACCCGACCCGGAACTTCTTAATTATTGGCAATATTATTTCGTGGAAAACAAAAGGGCCTGGAGTGGTGTAATTTTTTATCTACACCTTTGTACTATATTAATTATATATAGCGCTGAATTCTTTGATTCGTCGTTTTTACGTGATGACGGCTGACAAATTGGACCTCGTAATTTTAGTATTATAGATATATTATACCCCAAATCAATATACAGTTGTCAAACGTAAATGCATTTTAATAGAGGATGTCATTAAAAAGGAGGGTCATTTTTATATAAAATCTCAATTTGTCCGTCCGTTCGTCTGTCTGTTTTTTTGTTGTTTTTGTTGTTTTGTATTTTGTTGTTTTTGTTTTTTTTTGGGGGGGGGGGGGTGGGGTCGTGTTTCACGTTTGTGTTGGATGTTGTTTGTTTATCGATTTTAGGGTTTGCATTGATTCCCCTTCGTTTCCAACGCTTATTCGATTATCAGCTCAAACTTTCTTGTCATTATTTTTTTTAACAATGCAGCTACATATCTACAGTCATAAAAATTAAAACTAATAAAATATTATGCCCATATATTTTTCATTGTAACCACTGTGTTACAGTTGTCTATGCATGTTAGAGATAATTATAGAAAGTTTGAACTTTGGTTTTGGAATACAGATAATGAAATAAATTGTCATGTATTGTCCAAATGCAACGTTCTTTTACTAGAAATGGGGGTATAATCACATGTTCACTCTTCAAAATGATTGGTGTCAACACAAACAGGGCACATCCATTGTTCTCCAGGAAATAGCAAACTTAAATCCACGGTAATCTGATCATGTCGTTGTAGACAGTTATAATGGTACTATAATAATGGACAGGTGTCTCTGTCACACCCTACCCAGAACATTCCATTTTTTTCATCACTTTTTTTCCCTCTAGTGGCTCATACTCCACATGTAAATACCTCATCGTCATCATCCTCTTCAGGAAACTGAAAAGGCAATAGAAATAAAATAGAAATAAGAACATGAGATCATTCTGGAAATAAATATAATAAATGCATGTGTCTACTTTGCTGAATTTCATTTTGTGAAGAAGAAAAAAAATTGGATTGGATTGAATTGAATTGAATTAAATTGAATTGAATTGAATTGTGAAGTGAATTGTGAATTGAAGTCAATTAGGAATTGAATTGTGAATTGAATTGAATGGTGAGGTGAGGTGAGGTGAGGAAGTTCAATGTTTAGTTCCTCGCTCTCAATTTCTGTCTGATTTTCTGACGTCAATCTGATCAAATTCAAGAATTCGTACTGCCATAATAGTTGTTGTGTTAGGATTAACAGTTTCTGTGACATCTATTACTTTACTTTGATTCGATTCGATTAAGACAGCTTTTTCCTCCTATTGGCGGATTTCAATCGTTTCGTCTTGTCATTTTCTACCTTCTTGAGTCGTTTTTCTTCCCTTTCCTCATTTCTGCGCTTGATGCCATCGTCCTTTTCTATTTGTTCCTCTGCTTTTCTTTTAAGTTTATTCCTCATCTCTTCCCCTGTGTATATTCGGGCACCAGTTAATCTTTTATTCTTTGGTTTATCTGTTTTTGTAATGTCTGTTGGGACCAATATATCCTGCAGATTTTTATCCACCAGTCCAGCCTTAACCAAAGGATTTGTTACCAAACGTCCGCATTCTTTACATACATCGTCTGCAGGGTTCGTCAAAGAAGTGTCTTCCTCATCATTATCATTAGTGTTATTATGATTAGGTCTGATAAAGGACTTGTCTATCACTTTGTGGTTGATAGGGTGCCATCGAGTTTTTCTAAAACCGAGTTTAACTAGATGCGGTGACCACGCTTTAATCTGTGCCTGCTCCAACACTATTGCAAACTTCTTTTTTTTAATAACCATGTCTGCCTAAACCAAACCAATGTTCAGGGCAAGATCACTGTAGGTACTTCTGAGGGGGTGAAATATTTGATCTAAAGGTTGTAAAAAGTGTGATGTGTGAGGCGGAATACCTAATATCTCTATGTCATTCTCAATGTCCATGTCTATAACTTTCAATGATAAATGAGAACTATGATTATCTAGAACAAATAGGTTTGGGCGTCTCATACCAATGTTAGGTACATATATTCTGGAAAACCAATCTTCAAACAAACTTCTTCTAATGTAACCATATTCCGATGAAGAGAAGATCCAATTCGAAGGCATTTCAGAGGCGTATCTTCCGGAAGGTAGGGATTTTGTATAGATCAGCATGTTTGGCATAAAAGTACCAGCCACTGAAGCACATGCTAAAACTGTAATGTGGTCGTAATCCGTATTTTGTTGTCGGTATGGATTTTTTGTTCCTGTTGTAGCTATAATCTTTTGTTTTATTTGCTCAGTTTCCTTCCCAAAGCCGACTTCGTCTGCATTCCAGATTTGGGCAGGTTTGTCTGTAAGGCCAAGTTTATCAATAGTTGTGTTGAGTAATGTAAAGTAGTCGTCAATTACTTTTTGTGAGGAAACCGCTACTCTTGATCTTGCGAGAGATGTTGCGGTTCTGAAAGAAAGATTATGTCTTTTCAAAAACGTACCTTTGGCACCATTTTCTTGACGGGGCAGATTTCGTGGAAGAGCTTGTTTTTTTTACTATTGAAAACGCGAAAATTTGTAGAACTTTTCTCGTATGTCGGAATCCTCTTTCACACATGTACCTGACGTAATTTGCAAGGGACGAATCCTGTGATGGTGTTAGGTAGGGTTTTTGCCCACTCTTTTTGCCTAATGTGCTTTTCCCCTTTAGGTAGTCGCCTAATGTTTTCTTGGGATTACGAATCGTTTTGACGCTTGGGTGTTTGTTAGGATGCCCCTTTTTATTAGGTCCACTGCTTCGCTGAACTTTTCATGTGTATATTTCTTGTATTTTTGTGTAGCCATGGATCTAAAATGACAAAGATAGGACGTACAATATATATGATGGTATGGAAGGTGGTTTCTTAACTTCTGTAATATTTTTTTCGTCCATTATTTGTATACCACCGATCACGTATGTGAAAGGGGCATATAATTTTACCTTAATCCGTCCGTATGTCTGGCAGATATTGGCGAAACAGTGCAAGCAATATGAGCTTATCATACAGATCATTTCAGCAGTTTACGTTGAGTACCTTGTATTTCCTATTGTTATCAAGATATCAATAGCCAGATAAACCACAAAAAGTACAAAAATGGACTTTCCACCATCGGTCATACCTCTCAGGCATGTAAAACTGGTCAGTTTGGTCATATGTAGGTACGTTTTTTTCCACATCTATAATTGTTTCAGAGCTAATTGGACAAAATACAAATTATTGATATACGGACAAAACCGACAAAATTTTAAAATAGATACCCTTATAATGGTTGTGGTCAAATTTGAGCCCAACCCTTATAATGGTTGTGGTCAAATTTGAGCCCAATCAATTCTGTAGTTCCAGAGAAGATTTTTTTTTGAAAGTTAGACGACGACGAGGGACGCCAAGTGATACATATGAAGCTGGTCAAAAGCAACCTTGAGTAACCACCCGACATACAGAAAGGGGTGACGGACAAGAAGATATATCGTAATTACAAAAGGACGACGAAAATAAAGTTTAATTTCAATTATTCTGTGATTTCTTTATTTCTCTCTATCCTCAAATCATTACTTATATATATATATACTTTTACCAAATTGGTATGTTTGAAGTAGTTCTTCGAAATTGGGCAAATTGTTCAGCGGAGTGAGCCAGAATTTTTTTTGAGCAAAGTATGCAAGTAAGAAGGGATAAAGTTACGATACTGTTGTCAGATCATTAAAGATTGCATATTTGGCGTTAATATTGATTCACTTATAGGGTCTTTGCATCGGAACTAAACACAATTATTATTAATAAACCAGTTGTTGGCATGACACGGGTTATGTTCTTCTCATATATGTTATGATGGTATGATACTAAACCCCTCACGGGGAGGATTGTGCTTGATATTCATATGATGAAGATATAATTTTTCAATCAGTTTAATTGAAGTCTGGAGCTGGCATGTCAGTTAACTGCTAGTAGTCTAATGTTATTTATGTATTATTGTCATTTTGTTTATTTTCTTTGGTTACATGTTCTGACATCAGACTCGGACTTTTCTTGAACTGAATTTTAATGTTCGTATTGTTATGCGTTTACTTTTCTGCATTGGCTAGAGGTATAGGGGGAGGGTTGAGATCTCACAAACATGTTTAACCGCCGCATTTTTGCGCCTGTCCCAAGTCAGGAGCCTCTGGCCTTTCTTAGTCTTGTATTATTCAACTTTTAGTTTCTTGTGTACATCTTGGAGTTTAGTATGGCGTTCATTATCACTGAACTAGTATATATTTGTTAAGGGACCAGCTGAAGGACGCCTCGGGTGCGGGAATTTCTCGTTGCATTGAAGACCTGTTGGTGACCTTCTGCTGTTGTCTGCTCTATGGTCGGGTTGTTGTCTCTTTGGCACATCCATTCTCAATTTTAAGATATTTATTAACAGATATTTCTCCGATCGTAGCGGGGCTGATTTTTTTGTAATAAAATTAACAAAAAATCTGCATTTCAAGCTAAAACAATTTTCTTTTTTTCAATTTCTGTCCCAGGCGCTTGGGTCATTTTTTTGTCGCCGGTAATTTTTTTTTATGTTATATATGTAGGAAATGAAGATAAATAACAATGGAAATATCAGAAAAATACCATGACAACATTCGTTTATATATATATATAGTATATATACTTTTTTGTATACAAGTTTTGAATGGTATGACTTCGCAGTGCTACGAGTTTAGGTGTTGACTTTTGGTGGTACAAGTTGACGTGGTACGATTCAGGGTTAAAAATTCATAATATCTGATATACCTAATTTCAGAAAAAGACCAGAGATTTCAAATTATCTAGAGGTTCTTTAAAAATTTTAAGAATTCAAATATGGTTACTACCACAACGCAAGTAAACAGTTTCACAGTATTTCTCAAGACCCTCTTTCACTGCAGACAGAATTTTTGTCAATTTAATGGACAATTCTTTTGTGTAACATGCAGTTAAGCGGCAATGTACGGTTGTTTGTACGGAATTTTGTGTAGCTTAGGTATCACAACAAACAAGGTAAGTCCTCCGACTGTTTGTTCAGTGTAATTTTCACTGAATCTATGAAGGCCTTATGATTTGACAAAATTTATCCTTGTCAAATGATGTCTTTGTAGGTGAGATTACCTGAGTGCTCATTTATTCTTAATTCTTTCACAAGACATTCGTAGTAATACGAATTACATACAAAGACAATATTATTTGAAGCTTTGTCCGCAGAAACAACCTCATACTGATCATAAAGAGATGATAGACATTTCAATGACTCTTTGTCCGTTGAAACAGACTTTGGTCAATTCTTCACACAGTTCTTTAACTTATGAATGCGACGTTTTTATCAGAGACCTGACAGTTTAGACCCATTCTGACAAAGTGTCCAGTTCAACCTCTCGTCGTTTAGCCCATGCTCTGGCGTAGTCCTCAATGGAATCCATAGTAATTTTGAAGTTATGGTTCCAATTGATGTGTTGGAGTTATCACCTTTCGGAGATTTTCATGTTGAACTATGTTTAGATCCTCAGTAATAACATAGCCAGAAGGGCTGTAATTGATTGTTAATACAAGTGTCGTAACGCTTGGTACAAACAAAAGATGGCATGTACCAAGTCAACTATTAATTGCTATTTAAAAAGAACTCTCCTTAAAAAGTTAGCTAGAATATAATGACTTCGATCTTACAGTATTCCTAGCACTTGAGAACTGTTCATTTTACGTTGGCTGATTGCGTTTTGATTGGTCGTAATCGATTACAGCCATTTTGAATTGACCTTAAAGAGTGGCATTTATGTTGATTTTTTTTAAAATAGTTTTACCTTAAGGACATACGATACAGTTATTAGGGGGGGGGGGGGGGGTAATGACGTTGCTAACGTAAAATTTATTTTCGCGACGTCAAACTTCGACATACAGGGAAGAGATGCATTTTCGGCTGATTTTTTTCTATTAAGACTGATTTAACTTAAAAACGAGTTCATGAACCCCTCTTTTTTTTTAAATATTAGTTTAGATTACGTATGAAGATTATTTGTATTAATTTTTTATAAAAAAAAGTCAACAATGGAATTTTTTAAGATTAGATAAATAAACAGCAAAAAAATGCCGTATTTTCCGCAACTTCGATAAAAATTAATCATTTGCAAACTATTGTTATCCAAAATTGAAAGACGATTATTCAGATGTTTTTACAAAAGTCCCCGTCTGTTTATCTTTTGAAACAAAAAAAGTAAGGTTTGTCTATCAAAGAAATGTTAAAAAACACGTAATTTTTGGTAAATGTCTAAAAATTTCGACCCAATTTATTTCTTATAAGTAGCACAGAGAGGTACATTTGTATATAAAGGCAACCAACAGTAGTATACCGCTGTTCGAAACTAATAAATCGATTAGAAAAAAAAACAAATCCTGTTACAAACTAAAACTCAGGGAAACGCATAAAACATAAAAGGAGAACAACGACACAACAGAAACACAACATTAAAATGTAACACACACAGAAACGAACTTTAATTTAACAATGGACATATTCATGACTTGGTAAGGATATTTTAAGAAAAAAATTGCGGGTTGACCCTGGTTTTGTAGCATGCCAAACCTCCGGCTTTTATGGCAATGTTAAATATAACATTAAAATGACATTATATGACAGAACTGCAATAAAAATAAATGGGAGAACATATAGGACAGAGAAACACGAATAATAGCTAACAAAAGGTAACAGGTTAAAAATTTCATACGCCAGACGTGCGTTTCGTCCACACAAGACTAACCAGTAACGCTAAGATGGAAAAAGTTTGAAAGCCAAAACAAGTACAAAGTTTTAGAGCACTAAAGACCAAAAGTTCCAAAAAGTTATATTTGAATTGACTAGGTGGAACATAGCTTGTATGCAAATTTTCGTAAAAATTCATCATGGGATCAAAACTGTACCGTATGACCTAAAGCCTTCAACCTCTGGTTTTTTTTTCAAAGAAAAAAATCATCCTATACACTGTTTGTGCTTGTTCCATCTAATTTTTAAATATTAAGTAAAATAACAAAAATACCGAAATCAAAAAATCAAAACGTAAAGTACCTTATCAAATAGCAGCCTGACTCTTTTTTTAAGATGTCAGGTCACGTTTTAAACTAACGAATATTTAGAGTAAAAGATAAGGCGTCACTCAAGAGTTAAAAATGACATTCAAGAAGTGTTCCAAACTAACTGCATCGATAGTTATAAACAATGCCATCTTTTATAAAGATGGACTTTTCCAAGATAGTGCTTTGTGTTGGATTAGTATCTTTTATTCATATTGTGAATATACAAAAATAAGTCAATGTCAGAAAAATATAAACATGTTTGTATGAGGCTGAAAAACTAGGGAAGGGCGAGGTTGTACCGTGCCCTTCCCCAGTTTTATGCTGAAAATAAAAAAAAATGTATTTTTCTAACATTGATTTACTATTGTTTTAATACTGCGACATAAATTAATTCATTGACAGCTATCTTATTTAAATTTAATTTCGTACTCATCATTATCTTAAAGAACCTCTGATTGTAGAAAAAGTAAAAAGTGGTCCATGAAGAAATTAACATTGCACAAGTAACAGCTGTGTTACTATATTTAGGAAATAAACACAACTAGTTGCAGTATAAAACGTTAAATTTAAAACATAAAAATAAGTGTAATAAAATTCAGACAGTTCTGCAAAGCTGGTCTGAAACCAGCCACTAAAACCTGGAAAGCTTTTACCTGTAAAAGTTGTTATATGATAGTTATCCAAAATGCTATGCTCGTCAATTTACCGATCTAGGTGCGATAATCAACTATACAAGTGAGGAACAAGTTGCAGTGCATATCAATTTCATCCCATTCAATACTAGCCACAAGCGTTTTATAGATGACAATAAAAAATACTAAAAGTTAGCACTAATTGTACCCCTACTACCCGATTTCGTTTCAAACTCGATTCAAACAAAATTCATTCAAACTTTAAAAATCATCTTGCGAATTATTTTATGTTTACTTTCAAATATATTGATAATGTCCTTGGTATTTTTACATCTAACATCCATGTATTTAGTTGTGGTGTTTTACTTGTAATTCTGAGTCGATTCTGATTGTTTTATGTCTGATCGTTGATGGTTTTAATTCTATTTTTATTTTCTATAGGAATAATAAATCACCTATTTCAAGTATTTATTTTCTGGTTTGAAGTAACTATATGCAAATTATCTATTTGTTTTTGCGCGGTTTGATTAGGAAGAGGAACCGACATGGTTCGAAAATATATTTAATTATGCCGTCACCTACACAATTCTAGTCTCTATGATGATAATAAAATTGAGAATGGAAATGGGGAATGTGCCAAAGAGACAACAATCCGACCATAGAAAAAAACAACAGCAGAAGGTCACCAACAGGTCTTCAATGTAGCGAGAAATTCCCGCACCCGGAGGCGTCCTTCAGCTGGCTCCTAAACAAAGATGTTTATTTTCTATATTAATATTCTTGTTAAAAATTCACCAAAATACTGAACTACGAGGAAAATTCAAAACCCATTTTCTTATGTGAATGATTGATAAAACCAGTTTTTAAAGCTAGCTAAACCTCTCACGTGTATGGCAGTCTCATCAAATTCCATTATATTGACTACGATGTGTGAACAAAACAAACCGACAAAGGTAAAAATGTAAAAAATAGAGGTACAGCAGTCAACATTGTGTTATAATTTTAACCTCTTAAAAAACAAACAAATGTGTAACAAAGATGCACAAAAAGGCATATAGACAAAGCATATTAACAAAAGTGAAAGACCAGAATACAATAATATGCATATAACAATAACACAATGACGGGATGTATATGTAATATCATAAGGACAACTAAATGAATACTATTATACAATTATAGCCTTTATATGAGGTCGATACTATAGTATAAATGAATGGATGTTTTTTATAATGGCCCTGTTATATGTCCAAGGTCTGTAATAATGATCGAGAAAGTCTGTAATGGCCCAAGGCAACGCCGAGGGCCATTACAGACATCCGAGGCCATTATTACTGACCGAGGTGCCTCATAAATAGGAAATAGTTGTTATATTTTTAATTTCGAACTCTATTTGTATCTTAACCGTAATTTAATTTTGTTGAAATTTTATAGATATCATATTGTCTCCTAGACAATAACCTACTATTAGTTGTTATTTCATTTACTGTCTGATCATAGAAAAAGGACGAGATGTTCTTTAACTCATCAACTTACTGCTCATGCTCTGGTGACGGTTTACAAGGCTAAGAAGGAGCTGCAAGCTCTTGAATACCGAATAATTTTGAAAATGTATATCCATTTCGCAGGTGAAGTAATTATTACATAACACCATTATGAACATGTTCCCAATTTTATATTCATTTTATCTGTATCTGTGTGCTGTCTTAAAATAATTTAAGGTGTTCGTTGTTATCCTGCTGGTAAACTCAAAAAATCATTTCGAGCACCTTGTGTTCTGATTGGAGCTATGTACAAGCATCGAAACAAATGTATGTTGGGAAATTATTCTAACTTATATAAAATTTTATGGTCTTACAATCTTTATTTTTTGGTGAACCACATTTTACACGTTTTAGTTGTAATTGAGATTTAGGTAATGATGAGAAATTTACCTTTGAAGACATATGTGAGTTTGATATAACATGAGAAAGCTGTAAACTTGAATTTGTAATGTCACAATATACATATAATGTTAAAATTTCTTGTTGAAAGTGATTCGTGGAGATGGGAATAAAGATTGTTGAAATGAGGACATTGTAATCGATCATTGCTGTTTGCAGTTGATTAATAGAAGAACGTATTAATGTGCATTCATCAGGTAATTCCGACATTGCAGTTTTTAGTAAATGGCGTATTATTTGTATTGCACTTTATTCCTTTCTAGCTTTTTGTAATAATGAATGTTATAATTAAATGATGAGCAAATGGTGCATAATACAGATAAATCGTCGTGTTATTGTTATAGTTTCAGCCAGGTCCAGATTCGGGAAAGACTTTTTAAGAGGGTGTCCATTGAAAAACCAGGCAGTGGATGGCACATGACATATTTTGTTTTCAAAATTTTTTCATCTATTTCATATCACAAATTCATTCTTTCTCAAAGTGCATTTGAAACAGCGGCTTCCAGTGGTATTATAAATGGACTCTTTTGTCCAAATTTAAAGAAAAGCTTTAGGTTGAGGCAACAGACGAACACAAAATCTGAAGAACCATTGTAAGAAAACTTAACCTTAGTGCTTTGATATTTTAGAGGTGTAAACCTTAACATCCAGAATGCCTATTATGTACAACAGGTGTATATTTTCCATTTCGATACAAGAGAGTACCAGGAACCTGATAAATTTATACATTCAGATCAGTTCGTGATCTTTATTTATGCTAAGAAGGTTTTTAAAAGGTTGTGGTTCAGTATTTATATTCGATGCTGACCAAAAATCGACAAGGAATAATGTTCTTCAAAAATTGGTACTAAAGTTATTGTTCTTCGAAAATTGGTACTAAAGTTATGCAAGAAGAAGATTCCGATTTTAAATTGGAAGGCAACAGACGAACACAAAATCTGAAGAACCATTGTAAGAAAACTTAACCTTAGTGCTTTGATATTTTAGAGCATCAAATGACTCAGAGACAAGTAATGAACCAAACAGAGATGGAACGGAACTTTATAAAAAAAAAAACCACACATTTCACCAAGTCGGGGGACATGCACTTAATTTGAAAATTAAGTTCTAGACTTGCAAGCTCAAGCGGTCTTTCATCAGATTTCTCCAAATCTCGGAAGTAGCATAAAAAAAGATGGTGCAATAATTACATTGTTTAAACTCTAATTAAAGAGAGAGTATTTTAATATTGGAATTACGTCTCCTTTGAAAGCTTTTTATAGGGACCAAAAATTTGGGAAGTTCACCAAATAGGAATATGCACAAAATAATGTTTATATTAATTGTTATTGTAATAATGTGATATTGATTTCATTTGAATAATTTATTGTACTGCTAATATTTATTGCCCGACTGTATCTTTTAAAGTTATCTATTTGAAAATCCGTTGTCTTTTATCCTTAACTCACATTTTAAATTGTGTCGAGAACAAGGTTCGTTATAATATATACAGTGATATGTCGTCTCATAAATAAACTCATCATAGATACCAGAACTAAATTTTGTATATACGCCAGACGCGCGTTTCGTCTACAAAAGACTCATCAGTGACGCTAAAATCAAAAAGTTAAAAAGGCCAAATAAACTACGAAATTGAAGAGCATTGAGGACCAAAATACCTAAAAGTTTTGCCAAATACAGCTAAGGCAAGCTATGCCTGAGGTAGAAAAGCCTTAGTATTAAACGTTCATTGCACTAAAGAAAGATACACACTGTGATGGCGACGCAACATATTTGTACAAGCTGGTAGAGATGTATTAGATATTGACGACACCAGGTTCGTAACCGGCAAAGCAACACTTAAGATGGAACCAAGTTCTCTGCTCTCTAGAGGGCTCCGATATGATGCCCTTCAGAAAGGACCATCCAGCATGGAAGTCCAATGTACTCACTGGACAGGGACCCAGCACATTTCCGTCCTATATTAAATTATCTGATATTGGGAAACAATAGTGGCCACAGTCTTTGCCCCGCGTGGTCTGATACTTACATGCCCTGCAGACAGAGAATGGCCATTTCCAGATGCAGCGACTGCATGACTACATCAACCGTAGAATAACAACCTTAATAGAATCAGAAAACGGTGTAAACTTTTACATCCAGAATGCCTATAATGTACAACATGTGTATATTTTCCATTTCGATACAAGAGAGTACCAGGAACCTGATAAATTTATACATTCAGATCAGTTTGTGATCTTTATTTATGCTAAGAAGATTTTTAAAAGGTTGTGGTTTAGTATTTATAATTGATGCTGACCAAAAATTGACAAGGAAAAATGTTCTTCGAAAATTGGTACTAAAGTTATTGTTCTTCGAACATTGGTACTAAAGTTATTGTTCTTCGAACATTGGTACTAAAGTTATTGTTCTTCGAACATTGGTACTAAAGTTATGCAAGAAAAAGATTCCTATTTGGAAGTAACAACAGGATATACCCACAGAAATAAAAAAAGAACAACACTTTTTTAATTTGGTATTTTAAATTTAACCACCTACATAATATACAAATTAATTGCCTTCCTCGGTGGAAAAGCCCTTTTGTTGTTTTCATAATGTTTATATTTACTTGTATATTATTTTATTATATATGGTTATATGCTGACAATTCACCTTTGTAAACTTAGTAAATAGTGCATTTTTTTATTTGAGTAAAAGAGGGGCGAAAGATACCAGATGGGCAGTCAAACTCATAAATTGAATATAATCTGACAACGCCATGACTTGAAAAATAAAAAAGACAAACTGACAAATAATAGTACACAAGACACAATATAGAAAATTAAAGACTAAGCAACATGAACCCCACCAAAAAACTGGGGTAACAATTTTTGGAAGTAATAAATTTCTATAATAGTTTTAGGATTTTAGAAATACGGTCGATTTGAGCTTAAAATGGCTTATACAAAGGTAAACCCTTGATCATCATTTGATGTACAAACTTTTCCTGTAACAGAATGAAAATGTAAATATATTTCCAAGTGGTATAATTGTCTGCACATACTGGCCTTGGTTGGCAGCTAGAATGATGATGGGAACCTAACCTTAAAAAAGAATCACAGTTACTATCATCAAGTTATAATGCAACTCGCTGTTACAGGCATTTTTATGTTTGGAGGGCTGATGAACAGCATCGGAAGACAATTGATTTTGATGATGAAGTGTGGGGAAGGATGAAAACAAAACTTGACTATTTTATTTTAATTCTTTCCTTTCAGAATTTTATGAATTATAAATATTGCTTAAACTTCTTTTGAAGTCATTGTGGTCAGTAGATGAGGGAAAAACCCAAGTTAGGTACAATTATATTGTACCTCCCGTCGAGACACTACCTGTTGTCCCGAGCCCGGTCGCTCTTTTTGGGGTGTATATAAACAGCTGCGCGTGGTCTCGGGGAGCACTGATTAAAACGTCATTACTGACGGCTGCTTAAAAACTTGGAACGAACTACAATCTTTGGTAAGAACGTCGACCACACAAATAACTTTATAATTGTATGTTCAATATAAATGTAAACAACCTTTTAAATAAACCATCCAAGCTTTTAAAGCATTAGTTATACGATATATATATATATCTTGAACCAGGGAAAAAAGAAATAGAATTCGACGGGAAACGCTTAAGACTGAATACGATCTACACATCTAAACTTCACTCCCGTTACAAAAGCATACCTTCAATGAACAGTATCATAGAAATATATTTTAACTACAGAAAGAGATAAAAGTGTTTTAAGATAAATATATTTTTTTTTATTATTGGTTGGACGGTTTCTAATGCCCAAACACAACTCCTGAAAAGTGATGGAGGAAAATCGTCCTAACTAGATCTCTAATGTAACGCCAGTCAGATATTTTGACGTCACTGACGCCAAGCTGTCGTCTTTACATACATTGCCTGAATAATAGACCACCATCGCTAAGCCATTTTTATTCGTAAACTCAACAAAAAAATGCGATAAAATGGTGTCATTAAACGAAGTCAATGATAAAAAGTCAGCATTATGTCAAAGAGGTAAATAATTTGCCATGACAATTTCATAGATGTTGAAACGGACAATAATAGACCTCAAGCTGGTAGTGAATCAGCTGCCCAGTCTTTCACACCATTGGTTGAACTGAATACTACAAAAAAAGATTGAGTCGCAGTGCTGCAAACACTATCAGAGACCATTTCTTTCAACAACTGGCTAATTGCGTTCGATTTTAAAGTGCAGTAAGGAACGGAACGCATTGTAGTACCTCTATGTAGTACCACTGGCGGAGGAGAGATAGTCTCGTTCCGGATCTGTCTTTCGAAAAACCTAGAAAACAGAAAACACGGTCGTCTTCCGGAGGCATTTGACAGCCAAATGCACCTGGATAGATCCCTAATCAAGATGGGAATGCCTCCTCGTACATCGTTGAGGGATATATGTTTGAGTGGTAGGCATACAAATTTTAGAAAATAAAATCAAGTGATCATCGCACAATTGGTTATGTACAATACAAATTTCTCGTCTTCTGAATACCAATAAAAGGTAAACTATGGAGCAGAAATTGTTCGGCACTTTGTCACTATACAGTACATTCGGCTTATATTGGCACAGGAAGATCTGCTCTATTGCTTGCAAAGCAAACGAGACTCCTCGGTACAAAAAAAAAATCGTTTCATCAACTAAGAAAATTCCTTCGCTCACCTTTGGTAAATGAAATTTAGATTTAATAAAATAGAATGTACAAAATTTCCTTCTTACAACATTTTTATTTCTATACAATGCATTTCCTATACCGTTCATGACCAATGAATTCACCATTATTTATCTTTACTAATATTATGTAAATCAATTACACTTTAGAAGAGGGACGAAAGGTACAAGAGGGACAGTTAAACTGTAAGACACGTATGACAAATGTTCAAATTTAAAACATAACTTTGTATGACGAATATGGAATAGATGGAAAACATGAAAAATTTGACATAAATCATGAATAACTTTCATATACAAGTCCATATATGACACTGATTTCACTTAGCTCGGGGTTTTTTTCTTGATCTTTTTTCATCCGTTCACGAACAGTTAACTTACATGAATATCTTTCTGGCATACTGAGTTATAGAAGCTATAGTAAGTACAATATTTCATTCTGAAAAAAAAATATGGTAATATTTATATCGTTAAAAATTTAAATATATAGTGCATACTTTTTTTGTCTTTATAAAGTATTGAATTGAATTGATTGTTCATTGCGTTAAAAGGGTAATTTGTTCCCCTTCACACATGACGCCGACAGTATACATGTTATAAATAAAGTCGAGCAACTACGAACCTAAAAAGTCATTTGATAACGAAAATAATTGCTTGGTAGACAATTGCAGGACATCTACAGGATTTCATGTCACATACAATGTCCAACTAGATTAGCCAAAATGTTTGCCCTGAGATTGAGGTGCAAATTAACTTATTTCCTATTACCATCCGAAACTTCAAGCAACTTGAGTCGCGGTAAAGAAAGAATCTTCCTTTTTTTTTAATTAATAACAAAATCTTATATATAAAAAAAAAAGCCTAAAAGAATGTATGAGTAACATTAAATAAGCTCTGGTGTCATTTTAAGTAGATTCTGCGTACTGATGTTGTTTGTTATCTTAACAACGTCTTTTATAGTTCTTTCATTTGACTTTGTTCTATTATTAATATTACTTTTACTGTTGAATGGTTTTATGTGATATCCTTTTGACGTGGCTCGGTACTTATACATCTCGTCAATGTGTTTGTATTGTCTTTCATTTTTTGGTGGTGTGTTTTACTACATGGGACTTGAATGTCAAATCCTCAGTGAGTACCGGTACAAAAACAGAAAAGGTGTGCCAAAAAATAAAACAGATCGCAAACCCAGGAAAACAACAGAAAAGGTGTGCCAAAAAAATAAAACAGATCGCAAACACAGGAAAGACAAAACCTGCAGTGGAAGATCGCAGTCGTCTGACAGCAGATGAAGAAACAATTGACGAAACAGCTCCTAGCACTGATTCACTTATATATGTTGGTGATGCGATAGGGAGTTCGAATAATGCACAAAAAAGTCAAAAACGGCTGATAAACTTTCATTGAATATGGTGCAGTTTGTGCTATCTCCTGGGGAATTGCAGACCTGCACTGAATATGACAACAATCAACACAATAAGGTAGCAATTCCTGAGGCAAAGCGAATAGCTATGAGGTCCCAAATCTTTAGTTGCTTCCATTGAAATCCAACAACAGAGCAGAAACAAAAGGGATGGGAGAAGATAGCGATAGCAATCAATGACAAAATGAGAGGACTAAGGAGAGGGAAATATAAAATTAGTATTGTGTAGAATGTATAAAGTATATGTAAAAAAAAACGATCATACCCTACCTAAGATAGTAAAGGGCATTTTCTTGTGTTGGTCTATGCATCTGTCATGTTTCGTGAAGAGAAGGCTCTTTGGGGCCGCTGCGTTGACTACCATTCGATCAATACGAAGAATCTTCTCCTGACAGTAATGAAATAGGCTCAAGAGAAGAAGCAGAAAGAGAGAGACGAACACTCAAAGCAGCTTATTTGGTTCTAGCGGTTGACGTTTACATACAACGGAAGCAAGAACTGCAGGAAAGCGAGGGATTATTTAAAATTGAACACACCAGTGATTTCGACTTATGATTAAGTTGTACTAGTACAAGTAGTTCCGATATCGAACTATCGTCAATGATCAAATCGGACAATTTGAAAGATAAAAGAAACCAATTAGGTACTAGAATGGGCGATAAGGAATGCAATGGAGAAAAGTCAAAATGGGAAGATGCCATTGATAATGCTATACAGCTGGAAGTATAAACCAACGAACATAGTTGTGGAAGTATGGATTCGTCAGATATTGATATTACCTCTATTTTGGGAAGCGATCTTGACAAAAATATTTAGATTTTTCTTTTGAAATGTCATTGTATATAGAATGAAATTCAAAACAGTGTGGCTGTGGCCATTGATTAACACTCAAATTCATCCATTGACTGGGAAAATTTACGTGAACGTTTGTCTGTAACGACCACTGTTCACGACGTACCTACGATAGACATTTAAACTGTGGGGTCACCAAAGGTTTCTTAACGCCTTTAATTATAAAATAATTCGAAAAAATAATCAGGAATAATATAAGGCAGCAACCATTTGATTTTCTGGGGGGAGGGGTTGGGGGGATGGGGCTTTGGTTTTTTTTTGGGAAATAAGTTTTCAAAAATAATTTGTTTTTGATCCTGAAAAAAAAATGTTTTGTTTCACCCTGAGCTGCCACTATATAAAAGAGGTACGAAAGATACCAAAGGGACAGTCAAACTCATAAATCTAAAACAAACTGACAACGCCATGGCTAAAAATGAAAAAGACAAACAGAAAAACAATAGTACACATGACACAACATAGAAAACTAAAGAATAAACAACACGAACCCCATGTAATGCTAAAATTGAAAGAAAAAAATTGTGTTCGATTTGTCGCGAAAAAAAGCTTGTCCGAATTTAACCTAATTTTACAGCGCTAAACCTCTCACTTGTAATTTGTATGACAGTCGCATCAAATTTCATTATATTAATAATGATATATGAACAAAACATAATTGTAGGTAAATTGTCAAAATAGGGAAACAGCCATCAGTACCGAATCACAATCTCAATCGGAACAAAACAACAACAAAAAAAGAAAATATAAAATTAAACAACCACATGCATTACTACTTAAAGTACACCTGCAAAAATGACAGATATTAAAAGCAACACATTGATATTACTAATTTGCAGTTCAACGTCTTTTTAAAGTCATAATAGAACATTATGATAATAGCCTATTAATAATAGAACATAAACTTGATAACGGGATGTTTAAAAGTACAGAGGCACGTAAAATGTACCAAAGAAACGCGAATATTCACACCAGCAAATAAAGAAAAATAATACAAACACATTGACAGGATGTTTAAGTACCGAGCCACGTCAAATGGGTATTACTGAAAACAGACCAAAAAGTAATATTGATAATAGAACAAAGACAAATTAAAGAACAATATAACACGTTATTAAGATGATCTATACACCTAGACAATCATGTATTATATATGAAGATTACCTTTCTTCGATCTTTTCTTCACTACTGTGATTCTTTTTTCTCTTCTTGGGGAGGGGAATAACCACAGCACTGTCATTTGAATCACTGTCTGTGTCAGAAGATAGAGAGCAAAAAGATTGCCGTTTCTTACCTTTTTCCTTCTTTTTTACTACTGTGATTCTTTTTTCTCTCTTTTGTGGTGGAAATAGCCATATCTCTGTCATTTGAATCACTTTCCTCAATCTTTTCTTCTTTAGTTATATTCTTAGAGCTAATGGGGCTAGGATCGATCATGTTTTTGTTTAACTATGCTATTCCCCTGAAAAACGTGATTATGGTTAACCATGGATAAAGCATGGCCAATGCATGGTTGACAATGGTTATCTATGCTTTTGACCATGGTTCAACTATGGTCATTATACTGAACATGATTTCCAAACATCAACCATGGACAAAAGCATGGTTATCTATAATTTTGACCATCGTCTGTATTTAGTTTTTTATAATGACCATGGTTTGACAAACAAGACATCATATTTGAAACAGACCCTGGGTGAATCAAGACTATGGCTAATTCTATTTGAATGATTATAAATAAGTACTATAATAATAGGGGGACAAAGAAGGGGGGGGGGGGTAATTTTATGAACTTTTTTATTTATATACCGATTTGATTTTTTTTGTTTTGTTTACCAACAAAGTATGGTTTTGTTGAGCTATTGATTGCAGAAAAAAAATAAGTTCTAAAAATGTGCCATGAATTGTTATAATGAACACGATTATCTCACCAAATTGGAAATCATTTGAAAACAGAATGTCTATCCATATATTTGTTTGATAGTCTAGATGTGCACACATATGATAGTACGGGTCATTTTGGATTTTAATACTTGTATTATCGTGCAAACCGTCAAATATAATTTGTTTCTTCCATAGACGTAATTACGGACTCTCTCCAAGTTCCTAATTCTGCCTTTCTTTATAATTTTACAGCATAATTTAAGAACTTAAAAACAATTTAGATTAATAATGTTGATCATGTGTTGTTTTTGTTTTCAGAACACATGCATGCGATGTCAATTATTATCACCAACCGTAAACTAGGAATCACTCAGAGTGAAACATTTAAATGACTTGGAATAAACGTCACGTGACGTGACCAAATGTTATTTCGCGCTTAAAGTTCAACTGAAGAGATTGATCTCCAGAGTTGTCACGTAAAGTAGATTTTATCATCAGAATGTAAACATCAGTATGTTGATGGTTTTGTGAAAATGAAGAAGAAAGTGATGGTAGAAATTTGTCTGTTAGTGTCAGTGATCCATGTCAACATAAACATTATATTTATGATAAATTAATTGTTTTGAATTCCAGGTATAACTGATAAAATTGTACAAGATGAAAAGTTTGTCAATTTATAATTCCAAAAATAATGGAACGGTTTGGACCATGGTTTGTGGCAGTGGTTATGAACATAACCATTAGTGACTGCAACTATGGTGTCTCATTTAACAAACCATGGTTAACCATGGTCAACCATAAGTCAAATAACCATGGTTGACCACGGTTATAAACCATGGTCAACCATGATATGAAGTCATAACTTTCAAATTTTCTTATAGATATTTATGTTTAATACTTTATAATCACTGAAAGACAGAGATGTCATGCCATTGAAAAAGAATTTAAAAGTTTAGAAATAAAATGAATATATGCGCTAATCTTGTAAAATTCAAGACATATAAATCTATAAAATGAGATGAACCATATGTAAAGAGTAAAACCAACATTTATAAAAAATTAGACTCTGGTTTCTGTTTCAGCTCTTAAAGAAGGGAACATTCCGTTTCTTTTTTCATCGCCAGAACTTTTAACGTCTGGATATTATAAACAGCTTTTACAAGAACTTCCAATTACAATTATGGTGTGTGATGAGGCTTATTGTATTTCTGAATGTTTTGTACAAAATATGAATAGTCCATGTAGGTTCCTTCAGAAAAAGCACTATGTCAGAGTTACCTCCCCTAAAAATGCCTTTTTATAACATCATTATAGAATGAGCAAATTTAATCTGAACTTTCAGAAATATTATTACTTATAAGTTATAATTTGATACATTTATTCTATTAAATGAAAATTCACATTTCTGCATCAAATTGTGCTCAATTATTTTAAAATCTGAACCTTAGGAGCTCTGCCGTTTTACAATACTAGATGGCGAAGGCATCCATATTTATAATTTACCAACAGTGCAAAGGCTGTATAGCCATCCAAGGTCGTTAGAACATCAATTTATTGTCGTGTATACGTTAGTGCCTATATAAAGCAGAATACAACCACCGAAATGAACATCGTAAACGTCATTACTTGTTCTTTATTTTAAAACTATGTTCTATGCTTCAATTTCTCAATCTGTCAATATCGTGTTTAGTTAACATATTCATTCTAGGGGTGAGGACTTCACACCGGATTTCAGATGTTTGGACAGCATTCGAAGTTTTCTCACAGATATCCCAGTTCTGGCGCTTACTGCAACAGAAGGAATCATTTCCGATATACTTAAATATCTATTGTTACCTGCGGACACTAGGATAATTACTATTGTCCCAGACAGGTTTATATAATATATTAAAATATGTAAGCCGGCATGTTAGTAAGTGCTAGTTGTCCTTTCTTAGTTTATCGAACCAAACGTATAACTAAACAAAAATATATTTAGATTTTTACATGACTTTGTCCGACTTGGTTTAGAGGTGCATATAAGTGTACATTGTTTTATTTGTCGACGTACAACGTTGGATATTATGAATATACCTAGTACCCTTGTAATTTTGTTCATAGTTGTAAATAGTACCGAATTTCCCTGTTTTAATAAACAAAATTAAACTATAGATTATATATACAGTCGTTCATATTAAATCTGTTGCTATATTAGCAACAATGCTGGCACATATATAGCTGTTCTAGACAAGGTACTTTTTGGAACACGTAAAAGTTTGTAAAAAAAGATAGAAAGTTTTTTTCTGATACTATGACAATTTGGTAATGGTAATAATTTCAAAATTATGGCTTGTGTACTTCCGCTCATTACACATATGCAAAAGCTATCAAATCAATGCTAAGTATATGATAAATTCTAATACACCACTATGGAAAATGAATAACTTGTAACAAAAAGGATAATAAAACGAAATAAACCGAATTATTGCCTATGTGGTATTCTCAAAATCAATAATCACTTACAGGGAGAACATTTTTGTGGACATCAGGAAGTCAAAGCAAGATATTTCAGAATTAGAATGGTTGGTTAAACATGTAAAAGAAAAAAGGAAGAACTGCAAAAAAACAATAATTTATTGCAGGTAATAGACAGTCAGTTTCATTCCGAAATAACTTTAAAAAGAATAGATGAGATGGATAAAATTGAGAATTTAAATGGGGAATGTGTCAAAGAGACAACCCGATCATGCATATAACAGACAACAGCAGAAGGTCACCAACAGGATTTCAATGCAGCGAGAAATTCCCGCACCCGGAGGCGTCCTAAATAAATATATACACTAGGTCAGTGATAATGAACGCTATACTAAACTCCAATTATACACAAGAATCTAAAGTTAAAAATAATACAAGACTGGCAAAGGCCAAAGTCTCCTGACTTGGGACCATAAATCAATTCAGGAAACTAACTGTGTATGAAATACAGTGAATATAAGTATTTAATCTGCATTTTAATCTAATGAGTAATCAGTATGTCTAATGATGTGAATAAACATGACTATATTTAAGAAAATGAGAAGTTATTGTATGATTGAAAATAATACACAGTACTGTCAAATGTCAGCATACTTCCTTCCGAAATTAGTTTTTGGTTGCCTTTTTGTTTCTTTGAAACTTCTTCGTAGCACCTATATTGGAAATTCTTGGTGTTATGTTTACGTAATCTTATATTGTAAAAAGCTTTATGGGTCTTTTAATCCTGATTTTGCTGTATGGTCTTTGCAATTGTTAAAAGCCGAATGGTGACCTATGCTTGTTATTTTTTATGCCATTTGGTCTCGTGAACAGCTATCACATTGACAACCATACCACATATTATGCAATTTTTTTGCATTTATAGCAAGTTTAAGGAGTTAAACACTCAAGAGTATGGTGGATGTTTTATAAAAGAAATTAGTGATACAGTTTTTGGAATTATTAATATAATGATAGATCCTCATGTATTTCAATGTCTTCTTTGAGTTTGTGTTGTTTTTCCTTGTAGGACATATAACACAGTAGCATTTACTGCATTTTTTTATGTTATGGAAGAGGTTGGTATGGACGCATAAGATGGCGATGTAAATGTTCACAACAGAATATTTGAACTGTATACCTCTTCCACTGACGATGAAACCCAAAATAGAATCGTAGACCAATTTAAAAAGAGTGATGGAAAATAACGTGTTTTGGTAGCCACTGTAGCGTCTGATATGGGCATCCAAATTACCAATATTTCTATCATAATCAACTGGGGAGCGCCTAAAACATTAATGAGTTATTGGCAGGAAATAGGCAGGTGTGGTAGAGACAACAGAAGGGGACTTGCAGTGATGCATCCATATCCAAGAAGTCTAACTGGTTCCGACAAAAGTGTTGTTACATTTGTCAAAAACATTGGGTGTTATCGCTAAGACGTATTCAATTTGTTTAAGCTGTCTTGTATGGATACAGAATCATTAACTGCCATTGAACATAAAACTGAATGTGAAGGACATTGCACAATTGTTTGTAGTTGTAGTTTCTGTTCATGTTGTTCGTTTTGTATGTTAAAATGCTTGTGTCCATTGCAATCGGATGAGTCACTGGATATGTTTCTCTCACAATACAGTTCTGGTTGACTTTGTGCATTACTTTCTTTTCTAAAATCAAATCTTTAACCACGAATGAATGCCGTAGCAGGATCACATAAATTTTAAGCGAGAATTTCATGGCATGACTGCCTCAGTTTGCAATGAATGCAAGAATGTGTTCATAGTACACGGAGCTGTAGCCTGAACCGAGACAGACGGACGGACTGACTCACAGACCAGCCCACATAATGCCCATAGATGGTCCCTTAAATTTATCTTTTTACGGTCCTTTTTTTTTAGAATTATTCCTGTAATTAGTGCTTCATATCATATAAATATGATTTGGTTTTAATTATCAAGATGCTAGGCTTAAATATCGTGCAGCGTGCTGCTGTTTAATTACTATTTATTTGCATGCATGCCTTTGTTATATTTGTTATTGCATAATCTTTTATATTGAGTGAAAATCTCATTATAGCTTATCATCTGGGAATATTATAAAAATCAAAATGTTATATTTTTAATGACTTTAAGAGACACATGTTTTAGATTTTTTTTAATTCCAAAAATGTTACAAGAGAATTGAACATCATATCAGTTTATATAAGATAAAAGTTCAATCAATATTAATACGCATTTTTTTTTTTAAATATAACTACATCAAAAACAGCAATTTTGATTACTTTATCGTCTCTAATATCAAGATTTGACCCTGAGATGGTCCCCGCATTTTTACTTGCTAGTCTGTTGCATGCCGATATTGATTATGGGCCATGATGCGAGATGTCAATATGAGCGTCTGCACTCCTGGCAAAATAGCTTGCATTTAAGTATTTCTAAAGAATATAAACCTGGAATATACATGCAAAAGTGAAGGTAAGTGTTTATTTCATACATTTATTATAAGAAGAAATACAAGTATGCAAGGATATATGAGTTATTTCCTGAAACTGTTGAGAGCAACTTTCGGGTGGGGGGGGGGGGGGGGGGGGCGGGGGAGGGGGATTCAGACGAAAAAGAATGGCTTCCGCGTTATGACGTCGTAGGAAGGCGCAACAGCAAAATGAAAAATAACCTTTCTAGACGGCATAATTATTTGGACTAATAATACATATAACATCCACTGGAACAACCGTGTTACAGAAGCGACATCGTAGAAGGTGAGACACGCTAATATTGACGTGACGTAACGTTAAGAGTGCCTCCTGACAATAAACGTGGCGGCGTTTCAAAATAGTTTGACTACGGTCATACACAACAATATGAAGTGCAAAATTACAACAATGTCAATGATTTATAATTAATTGAAAAACATAAAGAGGTTGAAAATACAAATTAAAATTGTTGTCACGGTGATACTGAGATAATAAATATCAATTCTCCAGAAAAGTGAAGATCTACCCTCTCCAGTTCTTGTAGAAGAGGAATACCAACGGTACAGGGAGGGTATTCTTCAAAATGTACTTGATTCTGATAATATTCTCCCAGATTCATATGCAACAGCTTTTAAGAACTGTGATGCATTGCTGTACCCGAATATCTACACTTTACTCAAATTGGCGTTTATTTCACCAGTTACAAGTGTTGAGAGTGAAAGGTCTGCCAGCTCACTTCGACGGCTCCATCATTAAAATAGAGCCTCGATGATCGTTGACCGTTTAAGTGCTCTTGCACTTATTCATATCCATTATGGTTTTGATCTTTCTTCTGAAAAAATCATCAACTCGTTTTGTAAACTCCATCCAAGAATATGGAATTGGAAAACATTATTTTTCAGAAGTGATTTTGATCAAAATCTATGGACAAAAAACAAAATCTGGGTAACAAACTAAAACTGAGGGAAACGCAATAAATATAAGAGGAAACAACGACACAACATTAAAATGTAAGACACACAGCAACGGACTAAGCATTAGACAAAATCCGATGAGAATAACAAATATAACATCTAAACCAAGTACATGAATTTTGGATAGAAAAGTACCGTGACACGTCTTATAGTAATGTAAATTCACACTCAAATATAGGAGAAAACAAACGACACAACGGAAACACAACGTAAAAATGTTACACACACAGAAACGAACAATGATATAATAATGGCCATTTTCCTGACTTGGTACAGGTCATTTTTAAAGAAAAAAATGGTGGGTTGAACTTGGTTTTGGGGCAAATTTAGTTGTAATGCAGGTGATTCTATGTCATTGAGGTCTAAATGTCCCTATCTACTAAATGTAACACAAAATAGTAATTAAGAACTGGCAACGTAAACTTCTCAAACGTACAGGAACTCCTTACTTACACCTCTGTATGTCAAATAAAACAGTTAAACTCACCAGGTTAAGACTTAACCTGAAAGCACAGCATAATTTCCCAAAATCTTATTCTAAACGCTTCTTGTATCGTTGGTATTCCTCTTGAAGTCTTCCAAAACATATAAAATTTAAATGCTTCGCCAATGACCCCAAAAAAAATACTCCCGACTTACCGCCTTCATTTATTAGTTTTGATTTTGTTCAACGTAATCTGTACGATTTTTATGTTTGAAGTTAGATTCAAAACAAACCGGACATATATATAAATAAAGGCAACAGTAGTATACCCCTGTTCAAACTCATAAATCCATGGACAAAAAACAAAATCGGGGTAACAAACTAAAACTGAGGGAAACGCATAAATATAAGAGGAGAACAACGACACAACACTACAATGTAACACACACAGAAACGGACCAAGCATCAGACAAAATCCCACGAGAATAACAAATATAACATCAAAATCAGATGCATGAATTAGGGATAGACAAGTACCGTGACACGTCTTATCGCAATGTCAATTTACACCAATCAATTAGAGAAAACAAACGACGCAACTTTAAATTGTAACACACACAGAAACGAACTATAATATAACAATGGCCATATTCCTGACTTGGTACAGGACATCATTTTTAAAGGAAAAAATGGTGGGTTTAACCTGGTTTTGTGGCATGCCAAACCTCGCACTTTAATGGCAATGTTAAATATAACATTGAAATGACAACATGATATTACAGGACCAGATTTCCTAGAGACTAAACAATTTGTATTTTTATGATTTGATACTATGCACGTCTTCCAACATAGGTAAAATATTTAGATATACACAAAACGTTCACAGTATTTATCAACAGGTGGACTGTTTACGAAAAAGCAAAATGTACGGAAACGTCGCCATGCGACGTCATCAAAACGTCATCTTTTTAAAATCAGCAAATACAATATGTTACAAGTATCCATTTCGTAAAAAATGAAGAGTAAGCATGGACTTCAATTGTTCAGAATATTTAAGAAATTAAACAAAAGCTCGGTTTTCAGACTATTGCCGATGCGATTTTAAGCATGGATGCAATTTGGGTACTCCTCATTACAGAATCATTGATGGTTTGGAGGTTAGTTCAGACCAACTTTTCTATGATTCCAAATGAATTCAAAATTAAATTGGTGAAACCATATAGTAAATAATGATACATCTACAAAATAAACACATACTGAAAACTTTTGTGTGAAGCATATAGTTATTTGGTTTTAACTAGACGTGTAAAAACGGCGAATATGTGTCCCCGTTGACAAAAAATCAGGAAATTTCAAACACCCTTTAATCCAACTTTTCAGATGATTTTTCTCAAAACAAACACGTTTTTAAACCAAGAATATTTTGCATTTGAAGTTATATTCATATAGAAATATCAGTACACTTCAAAAACATAAAGACCTGAACATTAACTGAAGAAAACATGGAAAGATATGGCGAAAATGAGCACCCCAATCTATAAACGTAGGTTAAAAAACTGTCAAAATAGGTGCAATTTGGGTACCCTCACGTTACAATACAAATAAATAGGAGAACGTATTAGACAAAGAAACACATGATTAATGAATAACAAAAAGCATCGGGTTTAAAATTTAAAACGCCAAAAACGCGCCTCGTCCACACAAGACTCATATGTATAATATAGTTAATTGCTGATTAGTGTTGCAATGTGCATTGTGTTTAAATGTAATATCAGTATTTAGTTCTATTATAACCTTAATTCAATCCTATTTCTATCTTATTTTTTAGAAATAATTTTTCAAATATGCTGTCTCAGAAATTCAAATGTTTGCATGACGTAATATTGTACCTTTCCAACACTTCGATGTGACGTCATGGTTATGACTTTTTGCGTTCAGGCCTGGTTTGTCACCGAGTCGGGTGTGTTTATTTTCTGTAGACGTCTTCAATGCATTATGTATTATGGTTTTGTTTTCTGTAATTAGTTAACGTCAGTTTGATCATGTAAATCTTTTATATTCATTTGATAAAATTTACTGTTTGCAATAGCATAAATTGTTCTATATAATAAGGATGTTCTTATCACAAGCATAAAAACCCTAGCCGTATTTGGCACAACCTTTTTCAACTTTTGATCCTCAGAGCTGTACAACTTTGTCCCCCTTGTTTTGACTTTCGAACTTTTATATCTGGGCGTCAATGGTAAGTCTTGTTTGGACGAGGCGCGTTTTTGACGTAATGAATTTTAAACCTGATGCCTTTTGTTATCTATTATTCATGTGCTTCTATGCCTAATACGTTCTGCTATTTATTTGTATTGTAGTCCTGTATTATTATGTTGTCATTTTAATGTTATATTTAACGGTGCCATCAAAGTGCGAGGTTTGGCATGCCACAAGACCAGGTTCAACCCACCATTTTTTTCGTTAAAAATGTCCTGTACCAAGTCAGGAAAATGGCCATTGTTATATCATAGTTCGTTTCTGTGTGTGTAACATTTTTACGTTGTGTCGTTTGTTTTCTCCTATTTTTGAGTGTGAATTCACATTACTATAAGACGTGTCACGGTACTTTTCTATCCCAAATTCATGTATTTGGTTTTGATGTTATATTGGTTATTCTCATCGGATGTTGTTTAATGTTTTGTCGTTGTTCTCCTCTAATATTGAATGCGTTTCCCTCAGTTTTAGTTTGTTACCCCGATTTTGTTTTTTGTCCATAGATTTATGAGTTTTGAACAGCGGTATACTACTGTTGCCTTTATTTAGGCAGGCGCATATAAATTTGACCGAGCTCGAGGAGGGTGTTAAAATGAGATTTGTAGGATCAGAATCGCCCCTAGCCAAGCTTATCATGTATCAGTCAAAGGACAAAATCTTAAATTGAGAAATTTTCAGAGGAAATCAACTGTTTTTTAAGGATTTTAATATATGCTTATTTAGCTGCTTGTTTTGTTTTTATAATCCATCATATTATAATAAGATACACGTACATCATTCATAGAATTCGTCTTATTAAGTTTACTTTTATTATGAACACATTTTTATGAAACTTTTTTCACGGAAGGTTGAAATTAAAAATGGTAAAACACGTTGCACGAAAAAAACCTTTACCACCCTCTTTGGGTATACTGATCCTCTAATCAGAGCGACACTAATATCAAGGAGCTTAGACATTTATTATGAATTTTGGTTAGCATTTCATTCGCGTACAGTGGATATTAAATATGGCACTGGCTACGGTTACTTTAAAAAAAAAAAAACGAGCAGAAAATAACAATAAGATCTGGATCTACTCTGTTTCTAGATGCGATTCTGATTGAAGTATAATGAAAATGGCACTTTAATCTGTCCAAGGTACAGTTTTTTTTATCAATCCCGTTATATTTCAACATAAAAATCCCGATTTCCCATGGCTAAAAACGTGGTCTGCCCCCCACCCCCTTATAATATGTATAAATGTCAGAAATAGAGGTAGATCTACAGCAGTCAACGTTGTGTTATTATCTTAATCACTATAAAAACATTGATAACTATATTCAGTATGTGCGTACCTAAAAGTGTCAGAAAGTAAACATATTATTTTATAAAATTTATAAAATTTACTGTTTGCAAAAGTATAAATTATTCTAAATAGTAGGGTTGTTCTGGTCCCATACAGAAAACCCTGGCCGTTTTGGCACAACTTTTTCTAACTTTTTGTCCTCGATGCTGTTCAACTTTGTACTTGTTTTGGCTTTCAAACTTTTGTATCTGGGCGTCACTAGGAAGTCTTGAGTGAACAAAACGCACTTCTGGCGTATTGAAATTTAAACCTGGTACCTTTTGTTAGCTCTTATTCGTGTTTCTTTGTCAAATATGTTCTCCTATTTATTTGTATAGTAGTCCTGTAATCTGGTGTTGTCATTTTTATGTTATATTTAACATGGAAATTAAAGAGGGATGTTTGGCATGCCCCAAAACCAGGTTCAACCCACCATTTTTTTCTTTAAAAAATCTCCTGTACCAAGTAAGGAATATGGTTATTGTTATATTATAGTTCGTTTTGAACAGTGTGTGTTACATTTTAACGTTGTTTCTTTCCTCTTATATTTGAGTGTGAATTCACATGATTATAAGACGTGTCTTTGTAATTTTCTATCCCAAATTCATGTATTTAGTTTTGTTGTTATATTTGTTATTCTCATCGGATTTTGTCTAATGCTTAGTTTGTTTCCGTGCGTGGCGTGTTACATTTTAATGGTGTGTCGTCATTCTCCTCTTATTTATAATGCGTTTCTCTCGGTTTTGGTTTGTGACACGGATTTTTTTCTATCGATTTATGAGTTTTGAACCTCAGTATACTTCTGTGGCTTTGCGTATATATAAAATTTAGTCTTGGTATCTATGATGAGTTTATTTACAACCACTTGGTCGATGCCACTGCTGGTGGAGATTTATTTCCCCGAGGGTATCACAAGCCCAGGAGTCGGCACTTTTTGTGCTGACATGAATTATCATTGATATTGTTATATTTATAAATTAACTGTTTACAAAATTTTGAATTTTTTGAAATACTAAGGCTTTTCTACCTCAGGAATAGATAACCCTAGCTGTATTTGGCAACACTTTTAGGAATTTTGGATCTCAATGCTCTTCAACTTCGTACTTTATTTGGTTTTTTTAAAACTTTTTTTGATTCGAGCGTCACTGATGAGTCTTTTGTAGACGAAACGCGCGTCTGGCGTATATATAAAATTTAGTCTTGGTATCTATGATGAGTTTATTTACATTACCCTGACACAATGACGGGATGTATGTAAGTAGTGTCACGTCACATGCAAGAAAGAAACACCAAAAGACACAAAGACAAAGCATATTAGCTAATTAAGAAAACGAAAATACCATCGAGCTTTAATTTAACACAATGACGGGATGTATAAGTACAGAGCCACGTCAAATTCTTAAGCTCTTAAAGATCAGACGACAGTAAGTTAATTCTTAAATGACCACAAAGGATCCTTTAACACGTTATTCAGATGTTATACACCTGTCTACATATAGTTTAATACTGCATTTTCCAAGTGAAATTAGCAACACTCGTTTCATATATGTATGCAATGCCATCTTGTGTAGACGGCTCTATAGATTCTTTTATATTTAACATGTTTTACGTTATCATCAAAAGGCAATTAACAAAATGATAACTACCACTCAAACAACATCTGTATCTTCTAATAAAATTGAGAATGGAAATGGGGAATGTGTCAAAGAGACAACAACCCGCCCAAATAAAAAACAACAGCAGAGGGTCACCAACAGGTCTTCAATGTAGCGAGAAATTCCTGCACCAGGAGGCGTCCTTCAGCTGGCCCCTAAACAAATATATACTAGTCCAGTGATAATGAACGCCATACTAATTTCCAAATTGTACACAAGAAACTAAAATTAAAATAATATTCTGTATTTTTTAATGATTATTAATTAAAGATCATGTTCATTGAAAAAGTTTAACAAATCAAGGCTTACAAATCCTGATAAAATTTATACAACTACCAATTGACAAAAGAGACATTTCAACAAACGTGGCTGTGTAGTTATAAATCCATAACTATAAAAGTAAATAAGTTGAAACGTCAACAATATTATATAATGTCGTTGCAATGATATTGAATACGCAGACACCTGCATCGATCACACTATTTTCACTTGGTGCACTATTAGTATTTATCCATTAAAAGCATCCTAAGCAATTTAGTGTGTTAGTGAGAGCACTGTTTTTAAGTAATCTTCATTATATACATGCATGAAATAAGTGCGTATGTTAACGTTGTACATTCCCTCTGAATGAATGAATGGTGTCTAATTTGAGTAAATGAGTTAAACCTCAACTGATTATCCAGCATCGTTGTATTGAGGACTAAAAAAAAATAAGAAATAAAACAGTTAAATATGTATAGGTTTCATAAGCCAAAGTACTTATTTGGCGAATATTTTTGGGGGTGTATTTAGATCTGCCCTCGATTTTTGGGTGTATTTTCACTAATTGTATCTAAATAGTTTTAATACTGAATTTTCCAAGTGGAAGCATCAACACGTGCAATGGTTTTAGAGTAAATACGACACAATAGGAACAGTCTGATTTTGAAAATTAAATTGGAATTTTAAATGTATTTCCTTGTGATGTAGAACGTGGCTGATATTGATTGGATCAATTCCTTTATTGGTAAACTGAACATGAAGATATTTCCTATTTTCCTCCTGTAAAGGTTCCGATTTTGTGTCTCTATTTTACATCTATTAAGTTGATATTTAGTATTTTCTGTTCTACATCGATGTAGACAGTTGGGTATTTTATTTCGATTGCTATATTACATTCTGTACTATGAATGTGCTTTGATATCTGATAAGAAATAAACTCGATCACAGATACCAGGATTAAAATTTAATATATACGCCAAGATTCTTCTAAATGTTTAAATCGTAATAATCATTTAAACATTACCCATTTCAGCTATAGCTCAGATTCTTCTTATTTCAGTCCCGATCATACTGGTTACCTTTCCTGAAAAGTATAAATTAAATAAGGCGTTCTGTTGTGAACTTACTTATTTAAAGAACAAACGGGTCCGAGCGGGTAAAATCATACATGGGCTTCACAACAAGTATTTGTCTCATTTAACAATTACCACAACTTTATACGGCAGTTACGTTTTTATGCAAACAACATGTAAAAGTACAATACTTTATTATAAATACACAATAAATATACAACACAGTTTATTCAAACAGGAATACGCGAATAAATAATGATAAATGAACAACCAACGTTAATGTGTTTGAATTGCCGATCGCGAAATATTTAACAGGGGGAAACTACGATCTATAAATAGGGCAAAGTATATATGTAGAACCTGATGCGGAGATCAGTAAAATACTATAGTTTGTAAAATGTATGCTGTTTACCTTTTATAAAATATGTAACAATTTTAAATACCATAAATCTTCTTATTCTTCAACGTGTACAACAGCTTCACTCTTCAAAACCATATAAACAATGGGGAAGTGAAAGTACGGGAATAAATATAACGTTACGTCGTGTAAATTGTACTTTCACAACACGTTCTTAACATTTAACTTGTTTTAGCGTAATGTCTGCTAGTTTAATAAGTTGTCTTTCAGGTGAAACAATGGCTGGAAGGTGTCTTGATATTTTTATTTCCCAATGTGCCATTATAGTTATGTCTACTAAAAATTCACTTCTCCGTTAAAAAACCAGTATCTTTAAGGGCTTAGGTCTTTTATTTTTACGGATGACGGTCTATGTTTCCACTGAAAATTGTCTTTTAAAGCAACCGTCATGTGATGTTCAAGCCTTGATGTCTTTTGCTCAACCCTAAAGCAGTAAAATTTCGTTAATTTAGCTCCCATAATTTTAAACTGCTGACTTGTGTAGCAGGATCTGCTTACCCTTCCGAAGCAGTCCTGAGATCACCCCTAGTTTTTGATGGGGTTCGTGTTGTGTCATGTGTACTATTGTTTGTCTTTCTTCATTTTTAGTCATACTCCTTCAGCAGAGGTTACTGATGAAAGTTTATCATCAGATTGTGAGCTTTCGTACTCAAACTGGTTTATAGTTGCATCAGTTAGGCGAGAAAACATCGATGTAACTGATGCATCACAAATCTCATGATTCGCAGTTTATTTTCGATTTGAGTTTGACTGTCCCTCTGGTATCTTTCGTCCCTCTTTCGCAATGATGTGCACATCAAATGTTGGACGTCTCCAAAAATGTTAGTTTAACGTTGAAGAATGAACATCGCCCGCCTACAATTCTTTGACGTGTTTACTAAGAATTTGATGCTTCTGCTTTTCCTTTTTTAAATAACATTTTTTTATTAGGTTTGCATATAACAATAAAGTTAACTGTACCAATTTTCTTGCATCTAATGCGCATTTCGACAATACAAATCTCTTCAGTGATGCTCGTTGAAATATTTTTTAAAAATATTTGAAATCCAAAGCTGATATAAAAGATGAAGAGCTATAATCCAACAGGTCAAAAAAGTATAGCCAACTCCGTGAAAGGAATCAGAGCGTAACATGAGGGAGATACATTCCTTAATTTATAATAATTTCTATAATTTTGTAATGGCTAGTTTTAATAACACAAAAAAATCCGTATTTCAATGCCAGTACCGAAGTACTGGCTACTGGGCTGGTGATCCCCTCGGGGACTAATAGTAACAAGGAATCAGACACAAGTTAACACAACTTAGATAGTCCTCTTCTCAATGCAATAAGTTATCATCTATAACGTCTTTCAGTCCGTCCCATTTACGTATAAGCAAGCTTGAACGGGTACATTTGTGTCCTGCGCCAAATTCCTATTTTATTTGAACATACCTAAGATAATTGCAATTCAGTTATAATAAAAAAAAAATAGTTATGCCTGATACCATAGTGATAGTTATTAACTTAATTCAGTTTTCTTTATTCTCTCTTTTCTACTACGGATTTTACTTTCGGTTGGCGTTGTTGTAATTGTAGGTCTGTTTAAATATGGCTTCCTTCGTATTTGTTTGAAAGAGCGGTTAGACTGGTTAGACAACCTGTCTTGTATGGTCTGGTGGCGACCCTGCACCCTCTCGAATTGTCTGAAATGCCCACGCTGGTAAGCAATGTCGGTGGAGAGGGTTTGAATTGCCTTTGTGTTGTGGGTAATTTCTTTCAGTAACAATTCCTGGATGGTGGTAAAAGAAGATAGGGCGGTCAAGATCTGCTGGTTCAAATTATGTGTTGGAAGTTGGGCCAAAGAAGGTGGAGGAGTCTGCACTGGTTGAGGTTTTTGAGTAGAGGTTAGAGGTACCTCAGACCCAAAAATCTGTGGTAGGATGTATTCAGCATCCTCATCCTGTATCAAATCTGATCAAAGATGTACTGGACGGTAGGTGATATTCCCGGAGAGTAGGGATCTTGATCAGGACTTGACGTACATGCAGTGGACATAGGTGTTTCTGGTCTCATGGAAGATTCTTGATAGGTCCTGGGTGCCTAGGTAGGCACAGTGGACATGGTGGAGTATACATGTGGGTTGGCAGAAGTTATAGGTGGTACAGATGATGATGTAGGTGTCTCTAACGACAAGTAGTGAGAAATAGCTGCTGAGATGGTATTAGAATGGTGCTGGACTCCAATGGCATGACCTGATTAGCTGCCAGTCCCATTGTCGCGGCAGGGACGTCAACAAAGGAAGATGGTACTGCAGGGCGGCGTAGAAAGGCTGCACCCACACAATCCGGGGGTCCCAACCTAGACTGCAGGGATGGCTGTGATGTAGCAACAGCAACATGGTAGCTGTTGCCAGTAGGGTAAGGGTGAGTAGCTGGTAAACCTGACACCGAGGATACCAAAATCTGGGAGAAGACTTTATAAGTTTGATTAACTTGTGTCTCATCCCTTTTGCACATTTACGCAAATAAAATATGTTTAAACTAAACTAAAACTAACTAAACCAAAATCTGTAGCGAGCCAGGGGTGACTAACCCAACAGAAAACAAAATGTAATCTCTAAATTCCAACCACTTGGAAAAGTATAAACTCAAGACTATATGACTATTTCTGACAGACTGAATATTCTATGACTAAAGTATAGGTTCTCCTGTTTTGATAAAAATCCGGACAATCAGATTATGATATCCTGGTGAAAAGAACACCAAACAAGTTTTGAAGTTTCCATATTGTTATATACTATAGGTCATGAACTCCTCATCAAATATGTATTTCACAATACATTATAAGTATACAGTAATTACATAATAATAAAATTTCTAGCACCTATCTAATAAAATCAACGGTACCAATTTTGTTGCACCAGATGCGCATTTCGACAAAATATGTCTCTTCAGTGATGCTCGTGGCCAAAATATTTGAAATCCAAAGCTTATATAAATATCTAAACCTCCCTAAACCAGTCTCAGAGTTCCCAATAAAAATGTAGGAACTCTAAATCTTTTGACAATTTATCAATTCTAAAAAGGTACAAATGGATTATTAAATGTGTTGAAATTCATGAAAAAAATAGGAGGTTGTAATCTAGTTCCATATAATACTGTTGGTACTACTATATAAGAATTTGTACTGATATATACGTGAACTTTTACATGTTTGAGTCTTGCTATATAAATTACTTATTTAACTAACATTTCTATAACTATAAAGTTTAACAATTTGAGCAGAAGTTAACCAGAAACCTTTTCTGATTTAGATAAATAAGTTTAGGAAACTGATTCCTTATCAGTTCAAAATAAGTTTAAATAACTATCAGGTCCTTTCTGATATAAATACAAAAATGTTGTTTAAAGAAATACAGTCAAGTCCTTACTTAGACAGTATTCCATAAAATCAAGGCAACTGCCAGGTCCTTCCTTAAACAGTACATATTTTAAGATAACAGTTAGATCCTTTCTAACTGTTATCGAATGTAAATACGGTTTCCAAACCTTATGGAAACCATAATCCCTAATTCCAAAGATTGCCTATTTATTCCTATTTAAAGTATTGTTTTAAAATTTACAAACATCAAATAACTATAATGACTAAAGCATTGCCTGCAAAATCCGCAAAATTAACTAAAAGGTTTGAAAGTATTTGCTACAGTTTCTTAAATTTAACTTAACATGGCTGATGAGAACAAAAGATTAAAATCTTAGGAGCCCGGTTCATAAAAGTCCGCTAAAACTAGGTTTAACTTTACAAAAACTAAAAAGACATTGTTTTTACCTTTCTATATTAAATAACTGTAGTATCCGGAGGGTTAGTTTTAGGTCATCAGACAGACCATCTAGAGATGTCCGAAGAACTTCACAGAAACCATCCTCTTCCGGTTGAAACTTAATGGCTATACAGCAGACGAATTCACTAGAAGAGCAATCGGCCGTTCCTGACTGCAGGAACGACCATCCAAGGTATATATTGATCTTGTATATACTCGGGATCACAACATAACTATAAATTAAGTTAAAGTAAATTTGGAAGTTTTGTCTAAAATTAACGTGAATCAAAAATCTGCCTAAACAAGCCAAAGTTTTCAGCAAAACTAACGTTTTAGCGTTTTTTTACGTCACCGTTGGATTTGTGGGAAGTTGGATGTTGGAACGTAGGAAATTCCCACGGAAGTTAGATTTAAAGAAAATATTTATTTATAAAATAAAATATATTTCTCATCTTATTTGTATATAAGAGCTTCTACTGTGTTGTTTAATTCAATTCTCCTTGGCAACAATAAATAAAGTTACAACTGCGTCACCGAAAGTAGCGGCTTGTCTGTGAGAACAAAACATCTGTGTGTTAACGGCTGACAAAATTACAGAATTCGCCGCTAAAACAACTTGACAGCTTATAAAAACTATGTTAATACTTTATTTACATGCGAAATGCCGGTGAGTACAACTGTGAAAGCGTAAAATTAAAAATCGAACTAATAGTGATAGTTATTACAATGATTGAAAAGGAAATACAAACTTCAAAATGGGATTGGTATCTAATCGGGAGATATTGTTCCATGTTTACCAAGTGCGAACATTAAGCTGAATTAAAGGTGGGGCATGTCGATTGTTATGAGATTATAATATCAATACTACTATTTTACCAAACGATGCGTATCACTTAAAAGGTTACAAAATATTCTTAGCAATAGTATGAAACATAGTTTTGTATATTGCGAATTTATATGGCCAAATACAAAGTGTTATCCTTAATATATACATACTCTTCCTAAATATTAAATAGCAAATAATAAATTTAATATATGGATTAAAATATTTGCCTTGTCTATTATTATATGTCAACATATTTAATAAACTTCGCATTCGAATTGTCTACTGTCTACATATTTGACAAACATTTCCTTTCACCTGGTCTATTGCCTAAAACTCTAAACGGAAAGTCCCTAATAAAATGATGAAAAAAGCCCTAAACACATCAAACAACTGTAGATCTATATTATTGAATTGGTGCAGTGATTTTCTAACATAGGAAATGGTGGATTTAACTTAGTTGTATAGCTAGCTGAAACTCATTTGTATGGCAGTCGCAAACAATTCCATTTATTGACAACGGTGTATGAACAAAGCAAACAGACCAAATAGGTACAATAGCCAACATTGTTATAATCTTAATCAATATAAAATCAAATAAATGTGTCAACTAAAAAGCATATTTATTGGGTAAAAAATGAAAGACAAAAATACACAAATATTTAATTTAGCACAGTAATGGGATGTAAAAGTACCGAGCCACATCAAATTATATTATAAAAAACATGGCCAAATAGTAACAGTTATAATCAAAAATACTATATCACGTTCTGTTATGAAAAATGAAAAGCAACGGCAGTATCTATAATCTGTACTAAGACCATTGTGCATTATTAGTGATGTAGATTCAATTACTTGTAAACATAAATTTCGGATATGAGATCATGGTAAGATGTATCAACCATAATAACTGCGCCAAGTCAGAAATATAATACTTGTTTACTTCGCGTAATGTGTTTGGGATATTGATGTTGCCAGAGAGTTCGGTAATTTTGTTATTTGGTGAATTTTACCACCTTCCATTTTCTTTGAATCGTTATAAAATAGGGATAGGTTTTCAAAGTTCTTCTCTACTGTTAACTAGAAAATCAAACTTATGTACCGTATCTATTGCACACTCATTCAAGCGTATAAAAGTAACGAAAGTTTTGTAGCCTGCACCAACTGCTTGGTGCTATTGGGGTCTTTGTTTTTAAATACTTTCAATGATCCAACAAGTGCAAAAATTGAAGGTGACCGCCATATTTTTATGTCGTCAGCTAGTTATTATTTTTTCAGTTCAAATGTGTTTTCACTACGCGGATATCTATAAATAGTTTTTCATGTACGTGCAATCTGCCGCGGGGAAAAGGAGTTATTCTCTTAAAAGTTTTTTTTTGAATTTTTCATATTTTAATAATATAGATATTGAGAAAGTGTTCAAAAAATATAATATTGTAGCATATTCCACCATCCCCCATTAAAATGACTGTTAAAGTTCTTAATAATTAAAAATAATTAAATGTTGACTGAACTATACTAAAAGGTGTTAATGCGAGCATTTAGATGTTGTTGTATGCATATTGTTGATGTATTTATATTTTTAATTTATAGTTACGTAATAGGCTTTCCCATAGGTTTTAACATAACTGTTACATGCGAGACATTCAAATTGTTTGTATTAAAGTGGAGCTGTGACGACATGTCGAACAGCAGACCTGATTGATTGGTACTTTTCCAAGGTAAAATAAGATCTTCAGTATTAACCAACCGTAAATAAAATGCTTTTGATCATGCAAACTGAGACGCTGTCACTTGCAATTTTTTTTTCTAAAATATATTCATATGACATCACAATTTTTTAAAAAGGTATTGTGGTATCATTACTTAACAGATTTTAATTAAGTTGGTACCATTAAAATCAGACTTTCTGCATTTTTGTTTGTCTTTTGGTTAAAGTATTTGTTTTAAAGCATGAACTTTTTCTGATGATTTAAAAACAACTCTTTTGCTTCCCATTCTATATAATAGTTGTCAGTGTGTTAATGTTTTCAGAACATGAAAAGTTGTATTTTAAAAACAACTGAAGACAAAAGCATAACATAAAAAAAATTGAAACAAACAAACATGCATTTTTCAACACATGGTTTGTGTCTGCTAGATATCTTTATACTTTATACTAATAATCCGACGTGAATTTTAAAAAAAAGTTGCAAAGACATTTTGTAATAAATGAGGGTATACTAACCAAATAACCGAGTTTTTGTAATCGGAGATAGTGAAATGGTTATGACACACATTATCATGTTCTCCCGCTCTTCAAAGTTTTCTCGTCTCGTTTGTTCTCCTTTTTACCACTCACAACTTTAAATTTAGTTCCTGATCACTGGGGAATTTAATACCTCCACTTTCCTTGCAACCGGGCACACAATGAAACAACGGCATATGAAATTTTCACGATTAAATTACCTTGCAAAGGACATTTAAAGAAAAAAACTGGTGGGTTTAACCTGGTTTTGTGGCATGCCAAATTCAGTGAGCTGACTCTCACCCTTCAGAAGTATTCACGTGGTTTCACTCTGATTGCAAATAATCTACTTGTGTCAGCTGATTTTCTCTTCCCAAATATGTATGCACTAAGTGTTTAACCAAACCTAAATACATAAAATGTAGTATACATATTTAATTTGTGACATACAGTAAGACCAAGACACAGATTCTTATAAAGCATTAAGGTCTGTAACAGGAATTTATATTGTTTTTCCTTTCATATACATAGTAATGACGTTTAACAATTGAAAATATATATATATATAATAAAAAAACAGTCCTATGCTCTTCACTAATTTCAGCTATATTTCTTGGTATTTATATGCATTCGATAGTTCTCGAATCTTTTAATGTTTGCCTTTCATATCTTAATGGATCAGAATTATCTATATGAAAAAATACATTAAAAAAAAACAATATAAAAAAGTTATATTTCTTTCTTTATTAAAGCAGATCAGTCAGTATTTATACAACATAAATGCACCTCCAACACCTTTCTGTGAAAAACAGCAGATTCACCAACCTTATATTGGGTGAGTCTTCACTATCTACACTACGGTATAATCAGCTGTCATATTTCTGACTTGGTACAGGCATGTTTATATGGAGAAAAAGGTTAATTAAACCTGGTTTTATAGCTAGCTAAACCTCTCACATGTATGACAGTATCAAGTTCCATTATATTGACAACGGTGTGTGCCCAAAACAAACGCTCGTAATAGGTGAAAATGTCTAAAATAGGGTAACAGTAGTTTTACTGAATTAAATTGTGAGTTTTGAGAAGTATGTTATTATTTTCAGTTTATATTTTTATATAGGAAGAAAACAATTTTACATTTATACGAACTAATATATCTTAACTTTACTTATTAAGATTATCTTATAGAACTTGCTTTTTTTTATTACTATTCAGCCTTGCAGTATCAGTACTTTAATGTATAGTTATGAAAAAGTACACTCTTCAATGCAGCTGCACGTTGTAGTACTTTTAAAAATACTGTACCGATATTTGCACATTTCATTATTAAATTCTACTTTCTTTACAACTACCAGATGAGGTGGATTAGGTATTTATTGCTGTCTTTTTTTTTAAATTGTAAATATAACGTTATACGAATGAAATTTCTTAAGCAATGAATAGAAAATTACCGATCTGAATTTTCCTTGGAGGTTATTTTACTTTATTTAGTTCTAAATACACTTTATCGCTATGTGTCTGTCATTACTGGACATCATCAAGGTTCCCGTTACATTTTGACGACACAAAAGATACATCTGATTGTAGCCTTGGAAAAAACTAACGTTAGTATTTAGTCCTTAAATAGTAATAAGTGTTTACAATAAATAAATATATTTACCCAATAACTCGTTTAGTTTCTTTTTAGGTTAACTTAGGGGGGGGGGGGGGGGGGGGGGGAACTCTTAAAATTACAAGAATTGTTGACAAGTGGAAAGGCTGGTTTTATTAGTAAGTTTCGACTCCAGTAACTTATTTTCAGCGAATATGATACAACGTCTTACTAGAGTCTTGTTTGGTGGTGTTAAGCGTTCTACACGAACCTTTACGTTGAAACGGACAATCTTACTTGTGTATATAGTGTAGAGTTTTTATTAATACAGAAAATCCAATTTTCAGAGGAATCTAACAAGGGTTTGGTATGTTCAAGTTAAAATTCTTCATTGTAAACTGTCGGACTCATGTTGACACCTCGACAGACATTTATTAACTATCCTGTTTTCTGGTACTACGTTCCAGGTATTAAACTTTTTTAACTTTAAAAACTGCAAAAAAATGATTGAAAACACAAAAACAAGAAAGAATAGTTAACAAACCAATTCATCAAATTTTCTAAAAAAAAATGGAGATAAAAAATTAACACGACTGGGTTTCCTATTTGTTATGCTGATGTTATTTTTTTCTGTGCTGATATATTTGCAGTAGCAGTTAGAGCTAAGATTTTTGTGTCTTTTTTCTAGTAAAGTCTTAATCAGACCTACTTTTCATATATGCAGGTCTAAATTCCTGCTTTCCCCGTGCCAATACTAACTTAACCTCATCAATTACAACATGAGTAATCTGTAAATGTTTGAAATACTGGCAAGTGAAAATCTGAATTAAACAAAGACATTAACTCTCAAATAGACAAGCGTCTGCATCGTTATTAATTATCCAAATAAATCAATTGCAAGTTAAGAATTTTTTAAACATGTAGTTAGATGTTTAAAAAGAATTGGCTGCAAATTTGACACTTTAGTAAGAAAAACAAAAACAATAACCAGTCTATGAATTATTTATATATATCAGATTTCAAAAAAGGAATATACATGATTACACCACTCTTCTGTCATCAACAGTTGCTTTACTTTTGGCTGTAAAATGTGTTCAGGATGGAACAGAATGAATCTTATCCTAAGATCAGCATTTTTTCAACCTTGAAAAAGTATCCTGAAATAATGAGAAGAAAATGACGTATATTTAAATTATTCACTGATTTTGTTTGTAATGGCTGCCCTGATACTTGAGCTTTGTGTATATTACATTTTTCCTTGGTATCTACCCGCTAGAGGGAACATTGAAGAAAACCCACTTTTTACGGAAAATACATAAAATTAACTATTTTTTTATAAATCTAAAGTTTTACTTAAATTGATATATCAACTTATATTACATGTACATGTAGCTATAACAATAAAATACCACCGTTGCAACCAGTGTAACGATTGTTGTCCATCTTTGTTATAATATCTGTAGTCTATAGATGTTCAATAGTTCAAATACCTATGGAAATGTGACATACTCGAGGATGCTTAAAATTACTACATATTATTCTACAAGAAAATTAAGAAAGTTTATCAAGGTATGACGGAGTCTGAAGAATCTTGAGGCTGCAAAACACAGATGGTAAAGTCATGAGTTGCCCTTATAAGGAGAATTGATCGTTACTATTACATGTCTTTCTAAAATATATCTAAATGGCAGACTAAAACTTTGAATATTTCAAAAATGACACCACAATCTAACTGACCACTTAAAAAAATATAATTTCATATGGACAAATTTTTCCTTTCAATACCAAATTCAAATGTCAAATAATTATACTTTTAACAAAATAATGTTCATAAGCTTTTGATACTAAACAAGTAAGTTAAATTATTATAAATTGACAATTACTGAAGGTAGGCCAAAATTAAAAAGTTATATAGAGAATCAGCAAATACAATACAGACTAAATAGTGATAGTTATTAACTTAATTCAGTTTTCTGTATTCTCAGGATCTTTCTTTTCTTCTACGGATTTTACTTTCGGTTGGCGTTGTTGTAGTTTAGGTCTGTTTAAATATGGCTTCCTTCGTATATGTTTGAAAGAGCGGTCGGACAGGTTAGACAACTTGTTGTGGCGACCCTGCACCCTTTCGAATTGTCTAAACTGCCCACGCAGGTAAGCAATATCGGTGGAGAGGGTTTGACTTGCCTTTGTGTTGTGTGTCATTTCTTTCAGTAACAATTCCTGGGTGGTGGTAAAAGTAGATAGGGCGGTCAAGATCTGCTGGTTCAAATTATGTGTTGGATGTTTGGCCAAAGAAGGTGCAGGAGTCTGCACTTGTTGCGGTTTTGTAGTAGAGGTTTGAGGTACCTCAGACCCCAAAATCTGTAGTAAGATGTATTCAGCATCTTTATCCTGTATTAAATCCTGATCAAAGATGTACTGGACGGTAGGTGATATTTCCGGAGAGTAGGGATCTTGATCAGGACTTGACGTACATGTAGTCGACAAAGGTGTTTCTGGTCTCACTCACTGAAGATTCTTGATAGGTACTGGCAGTGGCGGTAGGTACAGTGGACATGGTGGAGTATACATATGGGTTGGCAGAAGTTATAGGTGGTACAGATGATGATGATGTGGGTGTCTCTAACGGCAAGTAGTGAGAAATGGCTGACGAGATGGTATAAGAATGGTCTGCAACGGAGGTCATCGTCACATCTGGCATGAAAAAGTCATATAGGTCATCCATTGGAGTTATTGGATTATCCTTGCGTGTAAGAAGGTAGTTCGCTACCGGTCAAAGTTAAATGTGTTTATTAAAGTTATCGAGTATGTTAACATTGGATTATATTGAATGAATGGAAAATTTCATCCGACTTGACACCGATTTTGGAATATAATGCAGGTAGAATGCAGTTACTATTGAAATGTAGTATTAAAAACAACTGGAAAAAAAAAGGTGTTATTCGAATGCCACATGTTGACGGAATTTCTTAACGCAAAACAGGAATCGTCATATTTTCCGGGAACAATGTTTTTAAAAAAACAAATAAAGAATACATCATAACACCAAAATAACTTTTTTGGATTCGAGCGTCACTTTTGTAGACGAAATGCGCGTCTGGCGTATATACAAAATTTAGTCCTGGTATCTATGATGATTTTAATTAATTTGCAAAATACGCTCCTTGTTTCTATTTTTTTTGACAATCTTTCAATTTCTGTTAACATGGATCCAATTGAATTACATGATTTTAGAGTAAATTTCTGAAGTGATAAACTTTGAGTAAGTTCGTATAATAAACCCAACCCACTACATGTCATGTTTTATTGGCCTGTCATGCTGTCATAAATACTGTTAATTTCAATCTTCAGTCCGCCTATTATCCTCCTGGTCTGTCAATCGTTTCGTCACTCATTTTCTCCGCCATGTGTAATGAATTTATAAAATCTTTGTTTAAAAATTCGTTTACGAGGACCATTTTCAAATTAGACTCTCTTTCTCCGGTGTAATTTACAGTTCGATTCAAAACCATATCCTCTTAATTTTGTGGGTAAAAACATTCACACCTGTAAAAGGAAAGTTTTCATGATTGACCATCTCTTCTAGGATTAAACCACTTCCATTTTATATAATCCCATGATTATTGCACGTGTTTTCGTAATTTTTTATGAAATGACGGGACGATAAGAAATCTCTTCATTAATTAATCATCACTTTTTTTTATATTATATTTGTACTGTTTAACTCTTTTTTTTTCATAGAAAGCAAAATTCCTGAAAAAAGCCTACCTTCTATGTTATGTAGCATAAAGGTAAAGCATCGAAGCATGTCAATTATGGACAATGACAGCCAGTGTCTTTTTTGTTGTCGGGATGTACAAGTACCCGGCCACGTCCACTTGTATTTTTGTCCATCCGATGAGTTAGGCCTTTTTCAAATGATTTTTATAGTTCGTTCTTAAGTTGTACTGTTATACCACTGTCCCAGGTTAGGGAGAGGGTTGGGATCCCGCTTACATGTTTAACCCCGCCACATTATTTATCTATGTGCCTGTCCCAAGTCAGGAGCCTGTAATTCAGTTGTTCTCGTTTGTTTTTGTGTTACATATTTGTTTCTCGTTTGAATTGTTTTACATTGTCAAATCGGGGCCTTTTATAGCTGGCTATGCGGTATGGGCTTTGTTCATTGTTGAAGGCCTTACGGTGACCTATAATGTTAAAGTCTGTGTCATTTTGGTCTCTTGTGGACAGTTGTCTCATTGGCAATCATACCACATCTTCTTTTTTATATGAATGTCAAACCCAATGTTAAGCAATGGACGCCATTGTGTGTTGACAACGTCATTCAGTTAACTGTATTCCTGAGCACCAAAATATTTTATCAGACGCTTGCGGTAGTTCTATCACTAAAGTTATTTCGTTACGATTATGCTCGAACTTGGCATTATGGGGGTTAGTTTAGACATATCGCCTATGGATTTGTCAGTTTAAGAGACTGTCAGTTTATGTCACTGAAGAGACATGTATTGTCGAAATGCGCATCTGGTGCAAGAAAATTGGTACCGTTAATTTTATTAAAAACAAAGGAAAACTGTAGTAATTAAACACTTTTTTTCTAGGATCGTTTAGAAAATAATTCTTTAAAGCCATAATTAAATAGATCTTCATTTTTATTTGATTTTTTAGCCCTATATTTTACAGGGTTTAGATGGAGCAGGCAAACACATCGCACACTATTTATAACCTTTGTTGTTTGACTTGTTATTGAACCAGGTTCAAACCACCAAGTCAGGAATATAGAAGTTGTTATCAAATTGTTCGTTTCTGTTTATGTTAGCTTCTTTTTAACATAACTGATTAACGCCACCGTATCAATTACCATCAATATAATATCCAGATGAATAAAAGAAGACCCGGTTCTTCGTCTTAGGTTAAAACAACTTATGAGATCAAAAAAATCCTCATCTAAAGTGCTGTGATATAGAGTTCTAGTAAATATATCATATCAAAGTGATTAGTTGATGGCCTTCGGCTGTTGTCTGCTCTATGGTCGGGTTGTTGTCGCTTTGACACATTCCCCATTTCCTTTCTCAATTTTAGTAATCACAATCTTATTCAGGCAGTACATCTTTCTAATTTTGTGCATGACTCTCAGTTATTGCAAACTTGGACAGTAGCTTGTTTATGATCAAAAGTTACTAGACTTAGTATCTAGATTGAAATTTAAAAGAAAAGAAAAACATTCTAATTTCCGTATATTACTTTTAAATGGACTTAAGTTTTTTTCTTCCACTATGTAGTTCAAGAAATAAAACATTTATTAGATTCATAAACTATCAGTGATTTTTACCAAACTTGGACAGACGCTTTTAAGTACAATCAAAATATAGTATATAGAAGAAATATTTTAATAACTGATCGCCAATTTTGTTGAGTCTGTGACTTGCAGCAAAAGTATGCGAGAAACCTTACGAGTTTTTAATCTTTCGCTGAAAGAAAATATAAAGACAAACGGACAACTTATCTCATTGATAATGTTGTCGCTCCTCTGGGGTAAATACTTTTGACTTATTTAGTACTCAATAAAGTTGAGAATGGAAATGGGGAATGTGTCAAAGAGACAACAACCCAACCATAGAACAGACGACAGCAGAAGGTCACCAACAGGTCTTCAATGCAGCGAGAAATTCCCGCTACCGGAGGCGTCCATCAGCTGGCCCTAAACAAATTCATATACTAGTTTAGTGATAATGAACGCCATACTAAACTCCAGTACTCAAGTCGTTTTCCAGGGCATCTATCACCTCTGTCCCTGTTGATGAAACCAGTGCAGGGAATGAGTATTGGCTGCCTGATATTCGTTGCTTGTTCTGTATTCCATTTCTTAATTTTCTGCAATTTGATCGATGTTAGCAAATGGAACTGTGAATGTATAAGTACAAAGCCACGTCATGTATATATATTAAAGAAACATAAAAGGGCATATAGACAAAGCACGAAGCAAAAATGAAAGACAAGCATACAAACATGTTTTACAAAAGTGCAATAACAATATGTATAGGTACCTCAAGTATCTTCATCATAATTTAAACAAACAAATATTTAACAAAGATGCACAAAAATGGCATATATCAAATTTAACAACCTCATTCATTACTTTCTTATTTCTGAATTTAATTTGTGTATGTCAAATCCACCATTTAACGATGGAATATTTTTAAGTACTGGGACTGAATGGTTAGATTAACATAAACTTTGACGTAGAATCGCGCATATGAAGTCCGAATGTAAACGTCACACAGGTAGAGATGTACATAATTTTGACGTTCAAAGTATGTAAAGAATATAGTTTGTTGCTCTGTTAGGTATATCCTCTGCAGCATGTAAATTAGAAGTTTACATTTCCTCCTTGTCGCTCCTCTATATGCTCATTGTGTATTTCTTCTTTAAAAAAAGAAAGAGCCACCTCCATATATGTATACAAGAAACACAAAAGGGCATATAAACAAAGCATTAGCAAATATGAAAGACCAGAATACAAACACAATATAATATAACAATAACACTATAGCGGGATGTTTTTAAGTACAGAGCAACGTCATAAGTATCAAACAAACACAAAAAGTCACATAATTAAAACAAAAATGAAAGATAATACAATCAACACAATGACGGGATGCATAAGTACAGACCCACGTAATATGGCTATCATCAAAAACAGACCAAACAGTAAAAGTAATATTGATCAAGACAAATATAAGAGCTCTTAAACACGTTATTAAGATGAGAAACAATTTCAGTACGCAGAATCTATTTCACAATACCATCGTGTATTATTTGCAGTTGATACGGAATATTTACCAACAAGGTATATATGATAAAAGATATATGACTTCAATTTATTTTTTTCGTCATGACTTCATTACGGTTTTGGCCTATGATATTTTTGCGGACACTAATTTTTTTATTTTAAAGAATCAAGAAATAATAGTATTCTTTCCCCGTCATAGCATTTGTTCTTGAAAATGGTATTACAATTTGCAAATTGGCCACACCACAGTTTAATTTGAATTGAGGCGAATTGGATAATGCGACTTGTTCAATTCAAATGTGATTCGATTTAAAGAAGAGTCTGTAAACCAGATATGCGAATTCAGTTTGAATGAAATATAGTTTTAAAAAATAATTCATATGAAAGTATGAAATAAAAGGTGCAAAACTACATAATGTGAGCAAGATTTTTAATTTTGAAGTTTCACAAACTCTGTCTACTGAATGTATACCACACACTTTCGAAAGTGGCGAGATTAGAGAGTCGTAAGAAAGGTTAGATTAGAAATTCGCAAGAACGGTAATATTGGAGAGTCGTAAGAAAGGTGAAATGAGAGAATTGTAAGAAATAAAGGCAACAGTAGTATGCTGCTATTCAAAGTTCATAAATCGTTGGAGAGATAGAAATCCAAGCTACACTTAAAAACCGAGGAAAACACATAAACTATAAGAGGAAATCGACGAAAAGAACAAACGCACTGAAGTGCAACAAAAAAAAACCGACAATGCAACAAACACAGACACGAACTCTAAGATAACAACTGAAACGCGAGATTAGAGAGTCCTAAGAAACGGGAGATGAGAGAGTCGTAAGAAACGTGAGTTGAGAGAGTCGTAAGAACCGTGAGTTAAGAGAGTCCTAAGAAACTTGAGATAAGAGGGTCCTAGAAAACGTGAGATGAGAGAGTCGTAAGAAAGGTAGGATGAGAGATTCGTAAGAAACATGATATAAGAAAGTCGTAAGAAACGTGAGATGAGAGAGTCGTATGAAACATGAGATGAGAGAGTCGTATGAAACGTAAGATGAGATAGTCGTAAAAACGGTCAGATATATACTGTAAACCAACTTATTTTTCGTGAGTAGAAAATAAACGCGAAAAAAATCGTCGCGAATATGTAAATCTTGGCGCTTACCTTATTAATTAAAATCAACGGTACTAATTTTGTTGCACCAGATGCGCATTTCGACAAAACATGTCTCTTCAGTGATGCTCGTGGCCAAAATATTTGAAATCCAAAGCTTATATAAAAGATGAAGAGCTATAATCCAAAAGGTCCAAAAAAATATAGTCAAATTCGTGAAAGGAATCAGAGCTTTGCATGAGGGAGATACATTCCTTAATTTATAATAATTTCTAATATTTTGTAACAGCAAATTTTAATAACACAAACAATCCGTATTTTCATGCCAGTACCGAAGTACTGGCTACTGGGCTGGTGATACCCTCGGGGACTAATAGTCTACCAGCAGAGGCATCGACCCAGTGTTATTAAACTACATCCAGACAATTAGTAAATTGCGAATTTAAATAGCGGCTAAGTGAACTAAAAAGAGAAGAATGCAAAATTAAGTATCCGCGAAAATAAGTTGGTTTTCTGTAGTCATCAGAATGATAAGATTAAATGACAATACATAAGAAATTTGGTAACATGACACGTATAGTTAATAGTATTGAGATTTTAAAGACTTTAGTGTAAAAGCAAACCAAATACGCCATTATATTACAACTGAGATATATTTTTGTGGATTGATTAATGTTATAGAATCTATGAATCTACCTAAAACTGCTGTTGAAAGGCGTATATTTCATCTTGAAAACCGTAAATTTTCTCTTTCCCAATCAGCGAAACTACAATTTCTTCAGTAGTTGTCAGCGGTGCAATATTACTCTCCGCACCTCCACTTAGACTTTTGTCTTTCCTGACCCATGCTGCTCCTTTCTTTGTAGTCTCTTCACATCATCACATTTCTTCCTAACCGCAATTTGGTCTAGGGACAACCGAAGTTGCGTTGACAGAGGTTTGTACTATGCCATTTTTTCTTTGTATTAGTGACTGCGTCACTAAATTTTTGAAAAAATGAAACATCAGAATTCTGATGCACTTTCAAAATGAGGGCATCCACCTCTCTTTCTGTGAATCTAGGCTGTCGCTTCAAATTTCTATCTTTCTTCTCCAAAGTTTTCCCCGTAATGAAGACGTCATGTACAGAAACGTTAATATCCGTGTACATGTCTCCTGCGTGAACCATTATTTGTACAAATTCGTTGTATTTGCATTATTTCAGACAAACAATGATATATTGAAGGGTGAACACGAATCAACTACTATTATGAGATTTTAGAAAAAGCAGACCAAGAAGAACCAGTTACAAAAACTTATCAAACTCAAAGTTAAATAAACAGTATCGCATAAACAAATCGAAATCAAACAGTACTTTTGGAACAACATATAAAAAGATTCAATCTTGATAATGCCATACAGGAATATATTGAAACATTTTTTGATATGGGTGCAACATTTTGTCTCTACATGTTTTAAAGATATTTCGGGTTTTATTTGAAAGGTTTCGACATAATGTTAAGCTTGTTTTTCATTGCCAATAAGATGGTTTCCAATTGTAAAAACTTATATATATTTTCATTATGTGATGAAAAATGTCTCTAAAAATTGGTGTTCAATTGTAATAAAAACAATCACCAGTTACACAAGTCATAGATAGTTATTCATAGTGTTCATCGTTTTTTCTCTTTCAAATAAACCGAACATCAAGTATATTAACTCGCCTGTTGGATGTTGGATTACTTTTGTCTTTACTTTATTTTTAACAAGAATGTATGTTATTGATATAAAACCGTATCAATGTCTATCATGTTACATTTTTGTGTATCCTTTTATCGATAGCAGTATTGCGTCTCCAAATAATAAATTGAGAAGATTTAAGACCTTATAACCATTCGGAGCGCACGCTTTTTACACTAGCCTTTCAGAAGAAATAAAATTGTAAAGTGAAATATTCAAACTTCGGCTGTCTGTTGCTGGAAACAATCGAGTCCTTCGCTTATACCATATATTTTCTCTTCTCCTATTAGAGACACCACAGCTTCTTCAACTGAAGACAGAGGCTCCACACTGCTTTCACCCCCGCCTGTCAGGTTTCTATCCCGTCTTACACTTACTGCCCTCTTTTTTGTGTTTCTCTTGACGTCGTCCCATTTTTTCTTGATATCGTCCTCATTCCTATACACGATAGATGTGGCATTTACGGAGTTTTGAACCTCAAACCATACCGATTTCTTCTTTTTGTTTGTCAAAGTGTCACTAAATTGTGAAAAAGTGTGTCGGATTGAACATCCACTTCCTTTTGTGAAAAACTTGGCTTTCTCTTTCTGTCATTTTCGTTTTTCATCTTTTGCCGACCGTTTTTTAAAAATGTGACGTCAATTTATACAACAACTTCATAAACGAAAACAATGCAACAAACGCACACACAACTCTAAGATAGCAACTGAAACGCGAGATAAGAGATTCATAAGGAATGAGAGATGAAAGAGTCGTAAGAAACGTGAGATGAGAGAGTCCTAAGAAACGTGAAATAAGAAGTCGTAAGAAAAGTGAGATGAGAGAGTCGTAAAAACGGTCAGATATATACTGTTAACTAACTTATTATCTCAGATGGTACCATTAAAACAAAATGCATATAAGGATTGGCGATATCTTGCCACAGCTTTTATTCATAATATAGATATATATAGATAGATGGATAGATGTATATGTAGATAGATAAATGATTGGTTACCCGAAGATAATATGGCAACCTTGTAGATAGATAGATAGATATATTAAAATGTAAAGGTGCACCGTGGGATACACGGGTGCTTCAAATTTAGAAAACGCCGTGGGATACACAAGTGTAGTCTGTATTATCCAAAAACCTAAAATGTCATAGTTAAAATTAAGATTCTATGCAGCGAATTCTGCCATTTACTGGGAATCTATTTATGAAGCTAAAAGTTCAAATAAAGTCTTTAGTCTGAACAGCAAGCGAGTCAAGATCATCCTTGTCTAATCTGGATTACCACTGCCACGGACAGAAACCTGAAAAATAAATGCAAAAGAGCAGTATCTCGCACAAAAAGAAGTGGGAGGTCGGGTTACAAATTTTCCGCTAACAATTAAAAATATACAGCTTGCTTCATTTGAATTTCTGTAAAAGACTTAATTACGTCACAGAATATTACGTCACTCATATTGGTAAAGCTGCAAAAATGAAACACTATCTGACAGAGGCCCAGCGATAACTGAATTTAAGTCTATTAACTTAAATTCCATTGTTCGCGAGTAGAAAAATAACGCGAAAATAAATCGTCGCGAATATGTAAATGTTGGCGCTTATCTTATTAAACTACATCAAGACATTATTTTAGTAAATCGCGAATTTAAATAGCGGCTAAGTGAACTAAAAAGAGCAGAATGCAAAATTAAGTATCCGCAAAAATAAGTTGGTTTTCTGTAGTCATGAGAATGATAAGATTAAATGACAATGCATAAGAAATTTGGTAACATGACACGTATAGTTAACGTGGTAGTGGTGCAAACGCATATACCACCGAGTCAACATTGTATATGTAATAGTATCGAGATTTCAAAGACTTTAGTGTAAAAGCAAACCAAATACGCCATTATATTACAACTGAGATATATTTTTATGGATTGATTAATGTTATAGAATCTATGAATCTACCTGAAATTGCTGTTGAAAGGCATATATTTCATCTTGAAAACCGTTAATTTTCTCTTCCCCAATCAGCGAAACTACAATTTCTTCAGTAGTTGTCAGCGGTGCAATATTACTCTCCGCACCTCCACTAAGACTTTGGTCTTTCCTGACCCATGCTGCTCCTTTCTTTGTAGTCTATTTACATCATAACAATTCTTCCTAACCGTAATTTGGTCTAAGGACGACCGAAGTTGCGTTGACAGAGGTTTGTACTATGCCATTTTTTCTTTGTATTAGTGAGTGCGTCACTAGATTTTAAAAAAAAAAGAAACATCAGAATGCTGGTGCACTTTTAAAATGAGGGCATCCACCTCTCTTTCTGTGAATCTAGGCAGTCGCTTCAAATTTCTATCTTTCTGCTCCAAAGTTTTCCCCGTTATGAAGACGTCATGTATAGAAACGTTAATATTCGTGTACATGTCTCCTGCGTGAACCATTATTTGTACAAATTCGTTGTATTTGCATTATTTCAGACAAACAATGATATATTGAAGGGTGAACACGAATCAACTACTATTATGAGATTTTAGAAAAAGCAACAGCAAGAAGAACCAGTTACAAAAACTTATCAAACTCGAAATTAAATAAACAGTATCGCATAAATAAATCAAAAACAAACAGTACTTTTGGAACAACATCAAAAGATTCAATCTTGATAATGTCATACAAGAATATATTGAAACATTTTTTGATAAGTGTGCAACATTTTGTCTCTCCGTGTTTTAAAGATATTTCGGGTTTTATTTTAAAGGTTTCGACATAATGTTAAGCTTGTTTTTCATTGCCAATAAGATGGTTTCCAATTGTAAAAACTTATATATATTTTCATTATGTGATGAAAAATGTCTCTAAAAATTGGTGTTCAATTGTAATAAAAACAATCACCAGTTATACAAGGCATAGATAGTTATTCATAGTGTTCATCGTTTTTTCTCTTTCAAATAAACCGAACATCAAGTATATTAACTCGCCTGTTAGATGTTGGATTACTTTTGTCTTTACTTTATTTTTAACAAGAAAATATGTTAATGATATAAAACCGTATCAATGTCTATCATGTTACTTTTTTGTATATCCTGTTATCGATAGCAGTATTGCGTCTCCAAATAATAAATTGAGAAGATTTAAGACCTTATAACCATTCGGAGCGCACGCTTTTTACACTAGCCTTTCAGAAGAAATAAAATTGTAAAGTGAAATATTCAAACTTCGGCTGTCTGTTGCTGGAAACAATCGAGTCCTTCACTTGTACCATATATTTTCTCTTCTCCTATTAGAGACACCACAGCTTCTTCAACTGAAGACAGAGGCTCCACACTGCTTTCACCCCCGCCTGTCAGGTTTCTGTCCCGTCTTACACTTACTGCCCTCTTTTTTTGTGTTTCTCTTGATGTCGTCCCATTTTTTCTTGATTTCATCCACATTCCTATACACGATAGATGTGGCATTTACGGAGTTTTAAACCTCAAACCATACCGATTTTTTCTTTTTGTTTGTCAAAGTTTCACTAAATTGTGAAAAAAAGTGTGTCTGATTGAACATCCACTTCCTTTTGTGAAAAACTTGGCTTTCTCTTTCTGTCATTTTCGTTTTTCATCTTTTTTCCGACCGGTTTTTAAAAATGTGACGTCAATTTATACAACAACTTTATAAACGAAAACAATGCAACAAACGCAACACGAACTCTAAGATAACAACTGAAACACGAGATAATAGAGTCCTAAGAAATGAGAGATGAAAGAGTCGTAAGAAACGTGAGATGAGAGAGTCGTATGAAACATGAGATAAGAGAGTCGTAAAAACGGTCAGATATATACTGTAAACCAACTTTTTATCTCAGATGGTACCATTAAAACAAAATGCATATATGGATTAGCGATATCTTGCCACAGCTTTTATTCATAATATAGATTCATATAATATAGATATATATATATATAGATAGATAGATGTATATGTAGAAGATAATATGGCAACCTTGTAGATAGATAGATAGTTAGATTTATTAAAATGTAAAGGTGCACCGTGGGATACACGGGTTCTTCAAATTTAAAAAACACCGTGGGATACACGGGTGCTTCAAATTTAGAAAACACCGTGGGATACACGGGTACTTCAAATTTAGAAAACACCGTGGGATACACAAGTGTAGTCTGTATTATCCAAAAACCTAAAATTTCATAGTTAAAATTAAGATTCTATGCAGCGAATTCTGCCATTTACTGGGAATCTATTTATGAAGCTTAAAGTTCAAATAAAGTCTTTAGTCTGAACAGCAAACGAGTCAAGATCATCCTTGTCTAATCTGGATTACCACTGCCACGGACAGAAACCTGAAAAATAAATGCAAAAGAGCAGTATCTCGCACAAAAAGAAGTGGGAGGGCGGGTTACAAATTTTCCGCTAAAAATTAAAAATATACAGCTTGCTTCATTGGAATTTCTGTAAAAGACTTAATTACGTCACAGAATATTACGTTACTCATATTGGTAAAGCTGAAAAAATTAAAAAACTATCTGACAGAGGCCCAGCGATAACTGAATTTAAGTCTATTAACTTAAATTCCATTGTTCGCGAGTAGAAAAATAACGCGAAAATAAATCGTCGCGAATATGTAAATCTTGGCGCTTATCTTATTAAACTACACCAAGACATTATTTTAGTAAATCGCGAATTTAAATAGCCGCTAAGTGAACTAAAAAGAGCAGAATGCAAAATTAAGTATCCGCGAATATAAGTTGGTTTTCTGAAGTCATGAGAATGATAAGATTAAATGACAATGCATAAGAAATTTGGTAACATGACACGTATAGTTAACGTGGTAGTGGTGCAAACGCATATACCACTGAGTCAATATTGTATATGTAATAGTATCGAGATTTCAAAGACTTTAGTGTAAAAGCAACCAAATACGCCATTATAGTACAACTGAGATATATTTTTATGGATTGATTAATGTTATAGAATCTATGAATCTATCTAAAACTGTTATTGAAAGGCATATTTCATCTTGAAAACCGTAAATTTTCTCTTCCCCAATCAGCGAAACGACAATTTCTTCAGTAGTTGTCAGTGGTGCTATATTACTCTCCGCACCTCCACTAAGACTTTGGTCTTTCCTGACCAATGCTGCACCTTTCTTTGTAGTCTCTTTACATCATCACATTCCTAACCGCAATTTGGTTTAGGGACAACCGAGTTGCGTTGACAGAGGTTTGTTTGTACTATATGCCATTTTTTCTTTGTATTAGTGACTGTCACTTAATTTAAAAAAAGGAAACTTACGTCAGAATTCTGATGCACTTTCAAAATGAGGGCACCCACCTCTCTTTCTGTGAATGTAGACCGTCGCTTCAAATTTCTATCTTTCTGCTCCAAAGTTTTCCCCGTTAATATTAAGACGTCATGTACAGAAACGTTAATATTCGTGTACATGTCTCCTGCGTGAACCATTATTTGTACAAACTCGTTGTATTTGCATTATTTCAGACAAACAATGATATATTGAAGGGTGAACACGAATCAACTACTATTATGAGATTTTAGAAAAAGCAACAGCAGGTAGAACCAGTTACAAAAACTTATCAAATAGTATCGCATAAATAAATCAAAATCAAACAGTACTTTTGGAACAACATAAAAAGATTCAATCTTGATAATGTCATACAAGAATATATTGAAACATTTTTGATATGGGTGCAACATTTTGTCTCTACATGTTTTAAAGATATTTCGGGTTTTATATTAAAGGTTTCGACATAATGTTAAGCTTGTTTTTCATAGCCAATAAGATGGTTTTCAATTGTAAAAACTTATATATATTTTCATTATGTGATGAAAATTGTCTCTAAAAATTGGTGTTCAATTGTAATAAAAAACAATCACCAGCAATACTAGTCATAGATAGTTATTCATAGTGTTCATCGTTTTTTCTCTTTCACTGAAATAAACCGAACATCAAGTATATTAACTCGCATGTTGGATGTTGGATTACTTTAGTCTTTATTTTATTTGTAACAGGAACGTATGTTCATGATATATTACCGTATCAATGTCTATCATGTTACTTTTTTGTATATCCTGTTATCGATAGCAGTATTGCATCTCCAAATAATAAATTGAGAAGATTTAAGACCTTTTAACCATTCGGAGCGCACGCTTTTTACACTAGCCTTTCAGAAGAAAAAAAAATTGTAAAGTGAAATATACGAGCCTCGGCTGTCTGTTGCTGGAAACAATCGAGTTCTATTAGAGACACCACAGCTTCTTCAACTGAAGACAGAGGCTCCGCACTTCTTTCACCCCTGCCTGTCAGGTTTCTGTCCCGTCTTACACTTACTGCCCTCTTTTTGTGTTTCTCTTGACGTCGTCCCATTTTTTCATCCACATTCCTATACACCATAGATGTGGCGTTTACGGAGTTTTGAACATCAAACCATGTCGATTTCTTCTTTTTGTTTGTCAAAGTGTCACTAAATTGTGAAAAAAAAGTGTGTCTGATTGACACCGAACCTTCTCTGTGAGAATATCAATCTCCTTTTGTGAAAAAACTTGGCTTTCTCTTTCTGTCATTTTCGTTCTTCATCTTTTTCCCGACCGGTTTTTAAAAATGTGACGTCAATTTAAACAACAACATCATAAACGAAAATAACGTGAGAAATTGCATAAAAAGTGACTGTTTGCGTTTTCATGGATGTATCAATTCGTATAGCAAAAGAGGAAATTGAACCCGAGCTGTTCATCAAAACTGTAACATGTTAACAATATTTATTGTACCATCCAGCTATAGAAGTAGTAAATATTATATTCTTATATTAAGCAAGGAAATGCAAGATCACTTCAAGGCATCATGCTGAACTTATCCGAAGTTGTGACGTCGAGATCTTGACAAATTTTTTTTTGCATTCGAAGAAGGAAGATGAGCTCCCGTAAGTAATGCGAATTGTGTTTAAATATTTAATTTCTGTATGCTTTCATGTATATTCAAGTAATCTTCCTTGGATCGCGGAATTTATATACATTTTGAAGGAATTCTTCAAAGGAAAATCAAGAAAGAAGAAAAAAAATATGTCGTATGAAATAATTGAATTTATAAAAATGAGCAATCGATATGGCATCCAATGAAAAGTAATGTTTCATCTATCATATCTAATTTGCATGCTAACTCAGCCTTAATTAGCGTTAACGGAGACGTTTGTGAATACAGAACCACGTTAAAATTTAACGAGCGTCCCCGTTATAATCTCCGCTAACTTAACAGGTCCGCTAATTAACGGAGGCTTTGTGAATAAAGGTAAAGATATATTCAACTCTTTTTCTATTCAACACTTACAAGTTTAGTGTTTCGTTGTTCATGTCAACGACAATAAATGACCACTAATATGGATAGGCGGATACCAACTATTTTATAAGTCGCTGTTGTGGGCTTTTTTGCAGTCACTTTGGGTATTTAAGAAATTCTAAAAACAAATCAACAAGACCAAATTGCAGATTTTTTAAATAGTTAACACTTTCAGTTATTTCTTACAGAATGGAACAATCTGACAGTCATACTTTTGATGTGAAATAGTGCATTGATGATTATTTTTCATCCTTGTGTGGCAAATAAAGGCAACAGTAGTATACCGCTGTTCAAAACTCGTAAATCTATGGACAAAAAAACAAATTCGGGGTAACAAACCAAAACTGAGGGAAACGCATTAAATATAAGAGAACAACGACACAACATTAAAATGTAACACACACAGAAACGGCTAAGCATTAGACAAAATCCGATGAGAATAACAAATATAACATCAAAACCAAATACATGTATTTTGGATAGAAAAGTACCGTGACACGTCTTATAGTAATGTGAGTTCACACTAAAATATAAGAGAAAATAAATGACACAACGGAATTGACGAAATATTGTATTTACTACGTATTCTTGTTCTTATTCTAAGGTCCTGATTAATGATAGGAAGTGAGTAAAACAAAGCCCGAAGTAATTAAATTTCAGAATTTCTAGCATAGTGAAGTAGATCCCTGCTTGTCATTTCAATGTTTTGTGTTGAAAACATAGTACTGTATATGTATTATCAGCTAATACATCGTTCAGCTTCATTACTGGTGCCAACAAATATTTACAGAGTCCGGTTCTTCTTTTGGAAGATCTGAAATCTCCCAGCACCACATGTTCCAGTGTTGTAGTTTGGAATAACATGAATAAGTCGGTAAATATTGTTGGGAAGTAAAGTACTATTTTTTTCCCGTGTAATATTATTTTATTTGAATTTTACATTTGTTAGAGATACAGAAAGTGCCAGTACCTTATCCCGGCCTCGTTAACGTTAGTTTATAGCATTTCAGTGATAAGTTTATTATTTGTTAGTTCACAATATATATAGTTATAATGACATACATGCAACGTAATAGAAATAAGATAACATGATTTATTATAAATTCTAATTCATGAAGATAATTTATTTTTTGCTGCAACCAGATTATGGAAGTTTTCAAAGTTGCTTTCTTTTTTTATCATTATTTCATGATATTGAAGAAATTCCTTTTTAAAAATTTCGAACACATTAATTTGTTTTAGTTTTTTGCTCGGATATATAATGATTGTCCCTATAAACATGTTACACTTGCCCTGTGACATTAGATTTTTCTATGCATGTTTCAACTTCATTTTTGGAAGACCTTGAGCTTTCCTATTAAAACTTCCTGGTAGAAGGAAGCGTACCTTGTGTAAGCTTTAGCCATTGGCATTGCCACATGTTAATGCCCTATTAAGTAGGCTTGGCTGGCAAATGAATGGGTTTGTTGTTTGGTGTTTATGGAAAAACATGTTACTGTATCTACTTGTCCGAAAAGTCGTTTGTAGGTTGCGACCAACTTGCGGGGCTTGCTCATTGTTGGAAAAATGAATGTACATGTATCTTGATTTGCATGAAACGATATCTTTTCGTGAATTTTCCAAAGTAAAAAACGTTTTATGTAATTGTCAAGTGTTGTTCAAAATGTTTAATGTTTAACGCAGTTGTTTAATCTAAGTTAAACTTAATCACTTCATAGTTGTAATTAAATCCATAACGCAGTGTTGAAGATGGCCGCCGTATTCATGTACAACTTCAACGCAAAGGAAGAACATTTAGAAGTAAAGGAGAACTCTCAATCAAACTAAATGGACACAAAACTAAAAGCACGAAGCGGATTAGAGAGGGAAGGCATTTTAATTACCCAATCTAGTCAAAGACGATATATCTCGTCAGCCAAACCAGGAATCATGCCCTCAATATAATGCAACGTATTATAGTCACATTGAGATTTCTTGCCAGTTTTTTTTTATAGATATCCAAACGTAAACAGCGTAAGTGAACGATTCAATTCTGTATATACAAAAGACTTCTAACACAAACGTATGCTTAGGGGGTGGATAGCACGTATTTGTTAAACATATCAAGGTCAATGATATTTAAAGTGAGTGAATCCCATGTCAAAGCAGACGATCGTTATCGTTACAAAATTTCTGCATTTACAGGTGAGAAACAGTTTTTAATTACAAAAAAGTAACTAAGTTGAAGAAAAAATTAAATTGAATTTATAAAAATACATACCATTACAAGTGACATCTGTTTCAATGCCACCATCTCCACTGAATGCGGCACTATCCTTCATTGCATCCACAATATTTTCCTTAGCAATACTAAGCTGTATCGGTGGTGGTACACATCCTGTCTGGTCAATTTGCTTTCTGGAGTAAGTGAATTTCTCTTTTGTCCATGAAACATATTTCTATATTTGTTTCTGATTTCTGTTACTGTAACAGATATGAAGCTGACACCAAGAGCATTCACCTCCTCTGTAGTAGGTTTCCAGACCTTATTTTTCTTTTGATTTTTTACTTCTTTGTTGAATCCCCCTTTCAATAACTCCAACTCATTTGTCACCTGACTACTAATTAAATTTGCCCCAATGGAGGTAAAATTAGCTTTTCTGTCCCTTGGCAATATCTTTGCAGTGTTCTTAGCAACAATTTAGATTAAACAAAATTAACGACTCTAAACGCAGCGTTAGTCAACATTGTCGTCAATTTTTTTAACGAAACATTTTAAGGCATATGTTAATCGTCGTTCGGATAACGACACTTTTCAACAACCGGAAGAATGCTTAATAGTTATCAAAGGTACCAAGCTTATAATTTGCTACGCAAGACGCGCGTTTCGTGTACATAAGACTCATTAGTGACGCTCAGATTCAAATAATTGGAAAGCCAAAACAGTCTAAAGTTGAAGAGCAACTAGTTGTACGGCTACGTAATCCATGCCTGAGATTAAAAATAAATCCTTAGTATTTCGAAGAATTCATACTTTCCAAACAGTTATTCTATAAAATTACCATTTGATTGGTATTCATGTATAAAAATAAGCATGTAATTGATATGCATGTCAACACAAAAGTGCTGATGACTAGGCTGGTGTAACCCTTGGAGACGAAACGTCCACCAGCAGCGGCATCGACACTGTGGTGTAAATAGTTATTAAAGATACCAGACTTATATTTTGATACGCAAGACCCGCGTTTTGCCTACTTTAAAATTTGTTTGTATCTCCTGTATGCTGAATTGCAACATAATCTTTATTAACAACACTGAAAACATATCAATATAGGCTCTTCATTTGGCTCTCATATTAATGCCGGACCTGTATTCCCACGTAGTAGAACAAATGTGGTGAACCCATTTCATAATATTAATAATTATCATGCCACCCTTCAGCCTCATCAACATGGAGATCATTGTCATGAACAAATCATTTTCACTATAAATTGCAACTTATTCACCTATTTAAATCTTTTCAACCCACTGATTGTAGCTCCATGCAGCAGCATCAACTTCCGTTTGCGAAATTCCTTAAACTTTTCTTCTACAGACAGACATTTTGACCTTTATCAAGCTTCGCTTAAGTACAGAGAATTAATTTTAAAAGCGGCAATACATAAGTTGTTTAGACATTTCGTGTGCAAGGTAACGAACTTTTAATATTTAAAGGATACCAAAACTTCACATAACTCCGTATAAAGAACGATACAAAGCTGGATCATCAAGATGTTAGGCTAAACAGTTGTTTAAAGTTTTGACTACTATTCTTTCTACAGTAAAAGAAGGCCTGCAAAAATATTGTGATGAGATATATCCAACCAGTGGTGTCAATCAGAAGTGGAATCTCAAAAATTTCTAAAGATCTACTGCTAAATCTCAGATCACAATCTCTCCAATATTGCAGCAACATTAAGATCTTTGATTTTCTACGCTTTCAATACTATTCACCATGCTCAATTGAAAGATTGACTTCACATTTCATTCAACAGAGCTTTTTCTATAAAAGTGGGAATCGTAGATATAAATTTCTTGTTTTGGGTTATAATAATTCTTTTTTTTTCTGAAGAGCCATACTGGTTCTATCAGAAAATACAGTGATAACATTAAACTGCTGGACTTTTAATCGACAATATATGTGTTGAGTTCAAAGTACTGAAATTTCAACAGGACGTCGGCATTCCAATGGGTATAAATTGTGCACCACTTCTGGCCGACTTGTTTTTGTACTCGTATAAAGGAGAATTCATTCAGAACTTTCTTACAGACAAATAGAAAAAGCACCTTGCAAAATTCTTTAATTTTAATTTCAGATATATTGATGATGTCCTATCACTGAATAACCCATATTTCAGTCAGTACTTGCATCTCATATGTCCCTGTGAACTTGAAATTAAGGATACCAGTGATACAAGAAGAACTGATTCATACCATGATATTTTCTCAATGTTGACACAGATGGACGACTTCACACTTAAATCAATGACATTGGGATGATATTTACTTCCCAATTAATCTATTTCATATTACTCAGAAGTAACATATCCTCTGCTCTGTCGTAAAGTGTTTACAATTCTCAATTGATACGTCATGATTGTGCATTTTCACACTATATAGTGACCTTATATACAGGAGTGTGCTTCTTGCGCAGAATCTGCTCAAACAAAGTTACGAGGAAGAAAGATTATGTCTTATACTGAGTATAACTATATGTGTCTCGATATTTTATACATCCAACATTAAATTATTTATTTTTGATGTTTCTGTTATGGTTTCAGTTAAAAATGTGTTGTCTTATCGTTTGTTCTCCAAATAAATAAAAATAAAATAAAACTGCCTTTCAATACAATCATTTTCCTATTCCTGAATATGACTGTTATACCAAGTGTGAATTTGCATTGCTATAAAACGTGTCTCAGTATTTTGTATATCCAACATTCTTGTAATTTTTTATATCTTAATGTTTCTGTTTGATAATCTGTTGTTTAAGGTGGCTCGGCCCTTTAACACTGCGCATATTTTAAAGCATGTTTTCAACGCCGAGCGCGTGCAATTGGATTCAGAAATCATGGCTGACAGGGGTCGTCTCAATGGACGTTTTTGTTCAAAGTCAAAACAAACGTTGTCACTCGCGGCAACAAATAAAAACAATGTAAAGAAAAACGAGATCTGGAAAACGGTTATTTGTTAGACATCGATTATTTTCTATCCAATTCAGTTTGTACTTTCTGTGGAGAGCCGGTCTTCTTGCAAAATATTGTCGGAGAAATCAAACACGGAGCAGCATCCGAACTTATTTTACGGTGCAACGCTTGCGGGGAAGATTCTTCTGTCTCTACATCAAGATATCGGCATGAGAATGCAAAAGTCAGGAAATTAAAAAAAAAAACGATATCAATACAAGAATAGTATTAGGTAAGTCTAGCTTGTGCCCTCTTCTATAAATGGATCGAGTGAGATAAATTCAATAAAAATAAATTGTTTTCCTCTCAACATGATTAATCTGCACCTGCTTCCACAGAAAAAAAGACAAAATCAAAACAGAAAAAACAAAGATGAGTAAAAAAAAGACAATATTATTAATTTATTGTAACATCATTTTCATTCCGAGATCAACACTGCTCTGTCTCTGACCATCCTTCCATCACACACACGTCCGACTGCTTTCATCATACTAAATGCTTCATTCCTTACTCCAGAGTAATTGTCAAATATTATAACAAAAATTCAGTCCATATTGATTTCATGTTCAAAATGACCAGCTTGAACTCTGACAACTTCACCGGTCGACCTTCCGATTTGTTTCCCCGTGACTGAGTTTACTTGAAACTCTACAATCGACTTCAGAGTTAATAGATTATCGCGTGAACGCACTGGAGTTGATATTCGGAACAACTCTAAGTAACGCTAGGGTAAGGCCCTGACCAAGCATAAAAAATAAAATATTCTCATTGGTTTGACGTCCTTCAAGAGTTTCTCGAGTTTAACCCTGGCTCGGTGAGGGTTGGAACCAGAGTACGAGGGGTTAACTCGAGTGGTTCAAGTAAAATCGTATTGTTGAAACCCGAGAAAGTAAAGTTAACTCGAGAGTTTCAAGTGAACTCGGCCCGTCAGAATCTTTAGGGTTTTGCACACGACACATTTGTTTTGTTTTTGTCATTACCGTAAAAGTTCAAAAAAATAATCTTGTCAAGATAATCCAAGTTTTAGTTACGGCTCTGCTACTTTTTTTTACCTGGTTAGGAAATGGGGTTCTAAATTGATTTTCTTATTTTTTTTTATTTAAACTTAGGGGTTTAAATGCTTCTCATGTAAAACAAATACAAAGTTCTAGTTTGAACTTCATTGATTGTAGAAATGGGGAAAATGTAAACATTTTAAACTTTCAAAATAAGATCGATTTACTGTCTTAATAGCCCATTATACATTTACCGTTTTATCAGGGGAAATTTAATAGTTCCTAATAAAAAAAAATTCCTAACAAAAAGCAATTGGAATCTCATCATCTTCGTGCTTGTATGTCTGCCTCCAAAAGAACAATTCAATTCACAGTGATCAAACACCAGCTAGGGAACTCTCAGTTTGTGAAACTTCTTTATCAAATACCTACCAGTCTATGTAATGACCGTGTACTTTTTCGTTGGATTTTAATATGAAAATAAAGATACAAGTTCTTCACATTTTCCCAATTTTGTATGCATCTTTAATAAATTTTATTCATTCAAAATTGTATGCCTTTGATAGAATGCCTTGCAATTACCAATTGAAGTGCATGTATATACTCTCCCATCTTATTTTCTTCCAGTAAAATCTTGCCATTTTCAACTTGTTAGTTTACACTCACAAAAAATGAAGTAGGCACATCAGTCTTATTTTGTGGATCATAAGTTTAAGCCCACAAAAACGAACACCGAGCAATAAGCCATGACAATGAGGTCAATGTCAAATTCAAAAGCAGGACTGACATGTACGTCATAAAATATTTTCTTACATCAAATATAATGGAAACAAGAACGTGTCCATAGTACATTGATGCCCGCATTTTCTATGTTCAGTGGACCGTAAAATTGGAGGTCAACACAACTTTACATTAAAATTAGACTGTTCTCATCATAGGGAACATGTGTACAATTTCAAAAGTAAAAAAAACCTACCTTGGACCTATGTAGTTTCTGCAAAAAAGACTGGTTAAAAATTTATGATCGAGTTTCCTGGTACATTAGATGTTTTCTGCTGTTTCGATTTCTATCTTTCATTACTAAAAACAGTGCACTTATACTAATCAATCTTCAATTTAACATTCTTCAGATACGTGTAATCGAGCCCAAGGTCAGATAGTATCTACCAGACAGATCCATTTACTCATTCCATAAATCAATTAGCATAAAACACAAAAAGTTAACAATGACTAATGAACCATGAAAATCAGGTCAAGATCAGATGATATCTGCCAGACAAACATGCACCTGAAAATTATCTACTAGATTGAAAACAGCGGAACTTTTACTCTAAGTATTTGAAATACAGACTAAAATACAATAAAATGCTCTGCAGGGTTCAGCTTGATACAACCGCAAAAGTTGAACTCTGAATAATTGGGACCAGTAAGACACATTATACAAGCTTGATAAATCTCTGAAATTATATTGTGATTTGACACAGCATAGGTTTCTGAGATAGTATGGAACTTTCTGGTACAATATCAAAAAGATCCATACACTTATACTAAAGTTATTGTCTGGAAATTGGGTGTCTTCATACAACACTGACGACAACGTGATACCAATATTCAAATGCACATTTTTATTTTTATTTTATAAAAACTTAATGAACAATGAATTGAGGTCAATGATATCTGAAACCTGCCAGACTGACATGATATCATTATAATCATTCCATACACCACACATAATTCACCTCCGGCTTATAAATTATGAGATATGAAGCTATTCACATCAGACATATCTGTCCAAGGCTCTGTGAAGACCACTATCAATCAACCTATAAGGGTTTAGTTTACAAATTATGACCAAGGTGTAGATGTCTCATTGACACTCATTCCACATCTTCTGCTATCTAGTTTCAAGAAACCGATTTACCAAATATGGTAAATTTTCCAATCAGTCACTGGACCATGAAACTAAAGGCTCTTAAGAGCCTTTGTCGCTCACCTTGGTCTATGTGCATATTAAACAAAGGACATAGATGGATTTATGACAAAAAAAGTTGGTGATGGTGATGTGTTTGAAATTCTTGCTACTTACAATTATCTCTATCTATAATGAACTTTCACCATTAGTAACGGAGGAAATTATTTTGTAAAAATTCCCCAAAAAATTGACCAAATTAATGAAAATTGTTAAAAATGACTATAAAGGGCAATAACTCCTTAAGGGGTCAACTGACAAATTTGGTCATGTTGACTAATTTGTAGATCTTACTTTTCTAAACATTATTGCCTCTAGCTATTATAGTATTCAAGATAATAACCAAAAACGGCAAAATTTCTTTGACAAGAGTGCATACGCTGAAATTTCTCGCCTTCTTTACTTATCATTGATATTATGTTGATAGTCCTGAATATATAGTTTAATTACAACTGTCACATAAACTTAACATAAACCAAGAAACCTACACATTGACCAATGAACCATATGAAAATGAGGTCAAGGTCAGATGGACAATGACAGATAGACATGAATAGCTAACAATTCTTCCATACAACAAATATATTTGACCTATTGCATATAGAATTAGAAAATTTAAGAAAAATTGGTAAAAAATTACTATAAAGGGCAATAACTCCTTAAGGGGTCAACTGACCATTTTGGTCATGTTGACTAATTTGTAGATCTTACTTTGCTGAACATTATTGCTGTTTTGGGACAGGTGAGCTAAAAAAAAAAAAAGGCCAAGAACAACATACATATGAGGGACAAAAACTTCTTAACATTAGGTATAGACATGCAATGCGAGAAATATCATGGTTTTGTACCTTTATATAGAAAGATTCAAATAGTTTACAAAGGTGCATAGCAACCCTTATGTCTCTAATACTGAGACTTTCAAGATAAAAAACGAAAAACAACATAATTTTACCACTTTTTAAGAACACTTAATTAATCATTACAATATGCTAGTTTAAAAATATTTACATTCTTTAAAGTTTTCATTCGACTCAGGCCAGACAACACATCATAGATACAAAGTATAAGTCAGTTGTACCATGACAAAATTCAAATCACTAAATTAAATTGGTCTTTTGATTTTAAATAAACAGTAGAATCTAAAACAAACTAATAAATGTAAACTAAGCAAATTTCCTCAAAGTTAATAAACCATAACTGAGGGTATAGGGTCAAATAATCTTGGAAATGAGATGTGCCAATGCAAATACAACTGCATATCAAATATCATTGATGTAGAACTAGTGGTTACCCATAAACCAACCTAATCACAAACTTATACACACGGTGAAATGTCTCGCCTTCTTCCCTTATTATTGATATTATGTTGATAGTCCTCAATGTAAAGCTTTATTACAACTGTCACATAAACTCTAACCAAGAAAACTAAGCATTGACCAATGAACCATAACAATGAGGTCAAGGTCAGGCATGTACAGCTTACAATTCTTACATACAACAAATATATTTAAGGAATTCCTTTTAGTTTAAGAAAAACAGACCAAAACATAAAAACTTAACACTGAGCAATGAACAGTGAAAATGAGGGTAAGGTCAAGAAAACCTTGAAAAAAAGCATGACTTACATATATATCATAAAATATTTCCACACACCAAATATAGTTCACCTATTGCATACAATATTGAAAAAAAAAGACAAAAACTCAAAAACTTAACTTTGACCACTGAACCATGCCAGGCAGACATGTACAGCTAACAATTCTTACATACAACAAATATATTTGAGGTATTGTTTATAGTTTAAGAAAAACAGACCAAAACATAACAAGAGTGCACACGCTGAAATGTCTCACCTTCTTTACTAATCAGTGATATTATGTTGAGTCCTAAATATAAAGCTTTATTACAACTGTCACATAAACCAAGAAAACAAAACATTGATCAATGAACCATAATCAAAGAGCTGAAAGCTCTGAAGAAAAATGACGCCACTGTCTCTAATATTGGGATAGTTTTTATGCAAGTCTTGATTTTCACATACCGTAATTAGTTTAACAATGCAACATGTCTCGTAAGCATAAAATTGATATTCGTATATGTGTGTGTGTGTGAAGTGAAGGTGAAAACTGGCTGTTTTTTAAGACAAATGAATAGGTCAAGACTACCTGAATTGTACAAATAAATACCGTAGAAAGGCTTTTATATTTCTCACTGGTACATAGTCTGAATCCGGGTCCGTTCGCGCCCACTCATGTTCGCCCCTTTCACTTTCACACCCTACATGTTCGCACCCAATCTTAATTGGTTTTGTGTTTAATAACTCTGTAAGCAAGTGTTTTCTTATAAGTATAATTGTTGTCATTGTCTCAAAATAAAGTGAGACAGCACTTTTTTTTGTGTTGAATAAATCTTAATCATGTTTTAGATAGCGTATTGTTAAAAATTATAATAATCCTTTCTAAATAAAGTGGTATTTTGTCAACGTTTTATTTTGTGTTGAATAACTCTTAATCATGTTTTGTTAGTGTATTGCTATAACTTTGTTTCATTGACTTCTTTCAAAATGAAGTGAGATTCTGACTATGTTTTTTTCTGTGTGTTGAATAGATTTTATCATGTTTTGGTTATAATAGTGGATTGCTATATTTTGGTTCCTATATTTTATTGTTTCGTTGTTTCAGATCAAAGGGACCAAGCTGTTAAAAACAATTATCTTTTGTGTTTTTCCTTAAAAATCTTCAATGTTTTACTCATACCAAGCTATAAATACATTCAGTATTTACACCAAAGCAATTTAAAACAACAATCATGATTTTCCAATTATTCAACTTGAATTTGAATTAAAATTGGGCGCGAATGAGTAGAGTGCAAACGGACCTTGGGTGCGAACGTGCGAGGTGCGAACGTGTAGGGTGCGAAAGTGTATTGGGCGCGAACAGACCTGATACCACATAGTCTGAACCCCCTTCTACCACAAAATATTAAGTAAATAATCTTTTTGTTACTGTTATCAAAGGTCTAATGAAACTCAGGTAATTTCAAACATTTGTCAAAGAATTCTAGTCAAACCGGCACCTGGTTAAATTGGCACCTGGACAAATCAGCACCTGGTTAAATCGACACCTGATTTAGTCAATTCGTCACCCATGTTAAATATAAATTTTAACAGTATTTAAGCAAAAAGAGTTAAATACTAACTTTCACATTTTTGGGTGTTCATGTACATTTTGTATATATTTATTTTTCTCAACTTAATGACTTTTTTGGTGTATTTTTAATGATATATATATGAGTAGTCAAAAATTATAATTATTACGTCTGGCAAGGCTTTTTAAATTTTATTCTGGGACACCTTTCTATGACCGCAAGGCTATGTTAATTTTTTCTGGGACGCCTTCCTACGAACTTCATAGGAAGACATCACAGAAAAAAAAAAAATAGCCTTGCCAGACGTCATTATTATTTGGACTAATACATGAGATATTGGATATGTTTATGCATTATTTAAACCAGTTGAGCATTTTACAGGATTGTTTGTTTAATGCTTTTTAAACTTTACTGAAAAAAACACCTTAAATTTGCTTATTATTTGGCATGAAAGTTTGATTAACATATTGAAAGGGACTCATAGTTTTCCATTTTATTTTAATAACTGTCTAATTGTTAAAACAACAGCTTGGGTAAGGGCTTCGTTGTTTACCTTTATACACAACAACATATTCACTATGTACTTGATAACAGTTATTAATTAATTGAATAGAAAATATTATAACAAATATTATTGGATGCCGAATTGACGTCAAATAGGTGCCGATTTGACTAGATGCCAATTTAACCAGGTGCCGACTTGACTTGTACGTTTCAATTCCTCTGCGATCGTTTGCGGTATTTTCTTGAGAAAAACCTATTTTCCATCATCAAAGAGAAGCAGAAACTGCTTGAAAATGATTCTGGAACGCTTCATGATTGTTAAAATAAGTTCAATTCACTCAAAAAACAATTTTAAAACTTGCGATGTTTAAACAGGAAGTTTCAAAAGCACGTGTAAAAGAAGAAATTAACCGGTGAAAGTGGAAATCCGTACTATCACTATAGTACGACTTTGAAAGCAAAACAGTTCCATTCTTTTGTAAAACAGTCTTTAATATACCTATCACATTAATGTTTGAAGGGTCTTAAGCTTATTCAAACCATAAAAGTCGGTATGAAACACCAAAACGGAATGAACAATAACCGATTACGTTTTGTAGTTTACAAATTCTAAACTGGTTCCCGTCAAACTACAAAACTTTGGAATACAAGCAGAAACCAGTTAGTTTGTATGATTACTTCACAATGACCTCTCATGCATAATGATAACACAAGCAAATTCCAGTTTGTATAGAAAATAGTAAATACGAAACCAAGCGCGGTAGGCAGAGAAATGTAATGAAGTTCAGGTCGCCAGTAATGGAACAATGACTGCGTCATTTTCCAAAAATGAGGTCAAGGTCAGATGAACCATGCCAGGCAGACATGTACAGCTAACAATTCTTCCATACAACAAATATATTTGACCTATTGTTTATAAATTACAACAGATTATCTAACCGAAACACAACAAATGTGTAGTCCAAATAATTATAAAAGTTTCTTTCCATAACAACATTGTTATTTAAATTGTGTGGAAGAGTATTGTGTAAATACTTGTATAAAATTCGATATTGCATGTTTTGTGATTTCTTTGGTGTATATCGTTGATGTAATATGTTTATTTTTGTTCTGCGGTTTTATGTTGTGTCCTCTATTATATTATTTGTTCCTCTGTGATGAATGTTACTGCCTGTTTTTTTTTTCTTTAATTTATTTCTGTTATGTCATGTCATTTTAACAATATTTTTTAAAATTGTCATAAAGCGGGATGTTGAGCTAGCCATTAAATCTTATAAGGTTCAATCCACCATTTTTCTTAACATGTTCTGTACCAAGTCTGGAATATGGCAGTTGTTATCAAATAGTAGGTTTCTATGCATGTTGTTGATTTTGTTTTTGTTGCACTTCAGTGTTTCTGTTGTTCCTTTGTTTTCCTCTTGTAGTTGATGTGTTCCCCTAGGTTTTAGTTTGTAAACATTTTCTCTCTATCCATATATGACTTTTGAATACCAGTATACTATGGTTTCTTTCATTTAATGCACATGTCTGAAAAGTTTGAATAATGGGTGCACAGAAATGCAAATTGAATGGTACGAATAAATGACATAAGTATGTCTTTTATTGTCAAAATTTAGATATTGCATAAAAATCTTAAATCTGTGTACATACTATGGTTGCAGATGCTTCCTGGGTCTGTTTCTCTAGCAAATGTTGAAATATCAATGTTTAATTTCTATTCCTGCTTCTACAAATTTATTAACATTGGACACAACAATTTTACATCTCCACAATGATTCGAGTTCAAGTGCTGCCATTGGTTGAGAATGGTGTAGTCAAATAGGGCTGAACATTTTTCTACCAGCAGATGGCGAATCTTTGTAATCATAAATGTTGGCCTAATTTGCAAAGGGTGGAGAGGGAACTGGATCATATGAAGATGAAAATATGGTGGATTTTCACATGCATCAGGTCTAAAACATCAGGACAAAAAACAGTGAAAGTTTTTTGCTAACTAGTTCTCATCAAATTCCACATAAAAAAAGGTATTGATTCGGCATAAAAGTACGATTAAGTAAAAGCTGCAAGTACATACCTTCCATTTAAAAGACAAGACATATCACAAGACTTTATGCTTTATTTCTACATCCATGAGTAGTACAACATTCAAACAGTTCACTGATAATTCACAATTGTTTGCACATTTGAACTATAAGTAATAGAATTCAATTATAGAATTTACAGTTATCAAATAATTTCTTACTAAATCACAATTTAGAAAAATCGTTTCTAACTTTTACCGCTTAAAGTTACATGAAAAGCGTTTAAGCAGACAGAAAAATTCCCAGCAGAATATTTAGATAATACTGTTAATATAAAAATATAGACAAAAGCTGTTTTTCTAAAAATATTAAAAAAAAATTAAGCATGATTTTCATTTTTTGTCTTTAATCTATATTATTAAAACGAAAATGATTTACTAAATTGTTGATTTACTCTACTACCGTTTAGTTTTCCCTAACCCTAAAACTATAACTGGAGTTAAAATGAACCAAATCACTGGTCTATGCCATCTCATTTCTTTTATTTCCTGTAGAGTACAGGCATTAACTATGTGGAAAGATTCAGTGATCATCAAGTATTAAAACTAATTATCTTAACAATGAAATTTCTATCAGTATTAAATAAACCCTATAAAAATAATTATTTTTTTTCCCAAAGGCATTTCAAAAGTACTCATAACATTTACAAAGTTCATATTAATTATCGCTTGCCATTTATACAATTTACTGAACAAGGTCAAAGGCATTTACAAAAGTTATGGAATGTCATATTATAAGTAGATTATATTGTATAATGAGGGATAACATTTCTTTCTTTTTAAAATAATTATGCAAATTATTGAAATGTTGCAATTTTAACTCTTTATATTTCATGTATATAATGAGGGACATTTTTTTCTTTAAAATAATTATGCAAATTATTGAAATGTTACAATTTTAGCTCATTATTCAAAAGTTTTACATTTCATGTATATGTCAATCCTATGATTTAATATACTGCAATTCTTTTGCAGTTTATGATGAATGACACGAAATCAAATTTATTTACCCAATTCATTTTATTTGCTCATCTGGAATTTAGAGCAATACACATTTCCCAAACACAAAAATTACAATACCATTATATTTAACATTGGTTTTGTCTTGAATAATGATATATATAAATATCTCTCGAACTTGTACAAAAAGTACTGGTATAGTTGGAATGATATAAGAAACCAAAAGAACTTCTTTTTTCACAAAACATAATACAGTTTCTAGTTAAATCTTCAAAGAAATCACTTTAATCAATGATATCAAAGAAATCACTTCAATCAATGGTATCAAAGAAATCACTTCAATCAATGATATCAAAGATATCACTTCAATCAATGGTATCAAAGAAATCACTTCAATCAATGATATCACAGAAATTACTTCAATCAATGATAACAGATACATAGTTTAAAGTTGTCCCTGTGAGGGTTTTCTGTCCCTACAAACAAAAATAATATAGTACACTTAATCAATTAAAATACATTATTTCAAAATGATAAGTTGTTTATATATTGTTTTCTTTTGTTCTAACTTCTTTTAATAAATACACCTTCTTTTATCTATACCTGAAAAGTAAATATATATTAAAAAAAAACACATCCATTTTGTGTAAAATATACAAAACCATGATGTTTATAAATGACAGAAAAAGAATTTCTAACAAAACACATCTCTGACAGAAGTTTAAGATAGAAACAAAGTATTATTCAATATCAATATACAACAGATATTTACAATTAGGAATATTTAGTAAAGAAATTAATAATAATATTGCACTTCTTCTTAATTGCCTAAGTGTGAATCAATGCTCAACTTTCAAAGAATTTTCCTGATTAAATTTTAATATCTTTACAAGTAATCTGCAATGCAAAAGAAAGGGATAACAGAGATCTCTTCATGGCAGTAACTGACGTTTTGTCATGGCGGTCTTTGTCAAATGATATAAAAATATAGTAGGTTACTCTTCTTCAGAAAAGAAACACTAGAATTTATTGGCAGCATGATTTTTTCTAAGACATACAAAGCTAGTCATGGCACTGTAAGCAATTAAGATGGATTAATATATTTTTAGGCAAGTACATTGCATCACAACATCAAAATAAGTAACTAAAAACTTATGACAATATTAGAATATCAAAATATCTTTTTTGTTAATAACTGGTCAAAATCTGATAAAATTCATTCACTGTGTAAACCTTTCAAGTATATGTTACTGGTATGTTCCTCAAATCTTTTTTTCTTAAAACTAGTGTTGGCAAAGTTTTTTTTATCAATTCTTATCCACATAGATGAGATCCACAAATATTCAAACCGTTATCAAGGGAATAGTAAGCATATTTTTTTTTTTTTTTATGTTTACGTATAATTCAAAATTATTAATGCTAAATTTAAATACTTTTTTTAATTCTTAAGAAGAAGAAAAATCAGCAATAATAAATATATGGATAATGTTTGATGCAACATCATTTGAAAGTAGAATATTGATCGTGTACGGTTATTGTTTGATCTGTTCGTGTGCAATATACGCTAAATACTTTGTTCTAGGTTCTAAGTGATAAGTCAAGTATACAAGAAATATCGGTAGGTTAGAGGCTCAATGTATTTATGAAGCTAACGTCTAATACAAATACTTATGCGAATTATGTATATGATATTTTTTTTTGTTCCCTTTCAATGATATCTTAAGTAGTTATGTATAAAGAATTACGCTGAATGTATTATACCTTGCATACAAAGTGCTAAATTTGATCAGAACCATTGTTAAACATATCTTTTACTCTAATTTTCTCTCAAACAAAAGTGTATTAAAACACGATCCACATTTGTATGAAAATTGAACTCCATGATTTTGATTTAAAAGATAAAATTTATCGATGAAGGAAGAAAAATCATCAATTATAAAAAAATAAAATGTCTCATAATTTTCTTGGCTATTCAATAAAAGAACACATAAAATATATTTTGTAAAAATATAGAAACAGAAAAAGAAAATAGTAAGGTACAAAAATAATCTGGTCCCTTTTCAGCAATGCGTACCCTTTCTGATATAATAAATAGAAGGACTGCACAACATATACAAAATGAGCATCACTGTTTATGAGCATGTCTGTACATGACTATTTACATGGTTTATATACACAAATATCATTAATTGTCTACACAATCTTCTTAAGCCTCATTGGTTCTTTTTGTCACTAACTGTAAGTATCTGGAAAAAAAAGAATAAAAGGGTGATACATTTGTCTTTTTTTCAGGAAAGTCTATTCAGGTAATGCAAAGTATTAAAGACATGTTAAAATGTATGAAAATGCTCACAATTACACCCACACTTTAAATAAATATTTAGTAGCAGAAAATTATTATGATTTATGTGATGATGCATCACACTATAGCATGCTCTCATTAAGCTTTGATTCCAATTTCAGAAAGTCCTGATTATTAGCGTTGGATGAAAAAGTGCCAACATTTTTAAGATGATCATTTTCTGTGAAAACATCCAAGAATTTGGTTAGCAGGAAGTTCTTGAGCAATGAATTTGAAAATGCATCATACAGTATGGCATGCTTAATAAAGCTTGATAAGGAATTTCAAAAAGCTATGATTTGTAGTTCCTGAGAAAAATGAAATTAGTTGTGACTGTTTGTGTACTTGACATTGCAAGAGGACATCCCTCCATAATTATCATTAAGACTCTAGTGTAATGCATCATTATTACTTGACATTGCAAGAGGACATCCTTCCATAATTATCAATAAGACTCTAGTGTTATGCAACATTATACTGAGAATACAATTTGTAGTTTGTAGTTCATTCTTTGCAACAAATAGGAAAGTTTCAAAGATAACAATTCAAACTTTTTGGGGGGTAAAATTAGTTTTTAATATGATTTTCTTTGTTCTCATGTATTACACATCCATTTTTGAGAATCATCAATGTAAGTCTAGATTGTCTCTCTGTTGTTCCTTTTTTTATTGTTTCTTTTTATAATAATTAAAATGCTTTAAAATACAAACCCTTCTCAGAAAAGTCCACAGTCTTTAAGATTGTTTTTAATGATGACATCAGTGACAGCATCAAACACAAACTGTACATTGTTTGTATCTGTTGCACATGTAAAGTGGGTGTAGATTTCCTTGGTATCTTTCCTTTTGTTTAGATTCTCAAATTGTAACTGGATATAGGCAGCTGCTTGTTCATAATTATTTTCACCTGTAAAAGAAGAGATTTTATCAGCAATTAGAACATTTTCCCTTTGATCTTACTGCCTAATATTTTCAATATCATGGACAGGACTTGATACACAAAAATATTAGGCAATGACGTCATGTATCAGTGCAGTAACATCAAATGTTCTCGTCTATCCGCTTCAAATTATCAATGAAATCACTCGACTTCATTCATTCAACCAAATAACCAACCCGTTTTGTACGTGTAAAAGTAGTTTTACTTATTATTTCATTTTACTTCATATTCTTTACAAAAAAAAAGATCTTTACAAAAAAAAAACAGAGTTGCAATAAATTGCAGAGAAAAAAAATAGTGGCATTTTATTTTTTGATAATGACTTCATCAGCTCGAATCTCAACTCGCCCTAGCAGGCTCGCTTGATATTCTTGCTGATAAAGTCAGTATCAAAAACAAAAATGCCATTATCCTATATATATATATATCACATGATAAACATTGGTTTCCTTGTTAGACAATTATTTGATGTGTAATAATGGAAAATTTCTGATATTGTTACCTCACTTTCACATCAAATCTCTATCCAAAGATTTATTTTGTGTATTCAATTAATATTTTATTTTGCACAATTTTCTTTAGTCCTATAATACAATTCTTTTTCTACATGTTCTATGATGTGATTATGTACACAATTAAAAACAAACGTACATTGAAATTTATTATTGATTTCAAAGTTATCTCCCCTGAAACTGTATCACTAATCTGATGTACATAAAGCAATGAAATGTCCAACAAATAAATATGAAATGAGACACACAATAATGTTGCCCTGTTAATTTTTATAAATGTTCTGTGGAATCATTCATTTTTGGGAATACCAGTTTTCATTGATTGAATAAAGTTGTATTTTCATGGGTACTGAATTTCTAGGTTTGATACAAATCTGTATGAAACTTACAGGAAACAAGAATGTGTCCAAAGTACACGGATGCCCCATTCGCATCATTTTCCATGTTCAATGGACCATGAAATAGGATAAACAAGAATGTGTCCACAGTACACGGATGCCCCACTCGCACTATCATTTTCTATGTTTAAAGGACTGTGAAATTGGACTAAATTCTCTAATTTGGCATTAAAATTAGAATGATCTTATCAAAGGGAACATGTATACTAAGTTTCAAGTTGATTGGACTTCTACTTTATCAAAAACTACCTTGACCAAAAACTTTAACCTGAAATTTGCACTATCATTTTCTATGTTCAGTGAACCGTAAAATTGGGGTCAAAACTCTAATTTGGCATTTAAATTAGAAAGATCATATCATAGGGCACATGTATACTAAGTTTCAAGTTGATTGGACTTCAACTTCATCAAAAACTACCTTGACCAAAAACTTTAACCTGAAGACAAAAACTTTAACCTGAAATTTGCACTATCATTTTCTATGTTCAGTGAACCGTAAAATTGGGGTCAAAACTCTAATTTGGCATTTAAATTAGAAAGATCATATCATAGGGCACATGTATACTATGTTTCAAGTTGATTGGACTTCAACTTCATCAAAAACTACCTTGACCAAAAACTTTAACCTGAACCCAAAAACTTTAACCTGAAATTTGCACTATCATTTTCTATGTTCAGTGAACCGTAAAATTGGGGTCAAAACTCTAATTTGGCATTTAAATTAGAAAGATCATATCATAGGGCACATGTATACTAAGTTTCAAGTTGATTGGACTTCAACTTCATCAAAAACTACCTTGACCAAAAACTTTAACCTGAAGCGGGACAGACGGACGAACGAACGGACGAACGAACGAACGAACGAACGAACAGACGGACGAACGGACGCACAGACCAGAAAACATAATGCCCCTCTACTATCGTAGGTGGGGCATAAAAATAGCATGTGTAAAGGAGTCATAGTGAAAACTAACCAGAAACTGTTTTGATTTATTTTGATAAATTTTGTGGGGTTACTTAATAATCAGTTAAAAAAGTGGCACTACATTCCTCAGGATGTGAAAATTAAAGGTGTACTTTCAAGTCAAACCCAAAAGACAATTAAAGCCATTTGGGGAATGTAAGATCTATATAAAGCCAAAACTATTTATGGCAGAAATAACTTATTTTAATCTTAAAACATGCATACATCAGGAAATTTCCATTCAGGAGTAGTGACTTACCTGCAAATTCAGGAAAACAGAGTGTAAGTGCGGATTTCTTAATTTTCTCTTCAAATAAATCTTTCTTGTTGAGGAAAAGGATGATTGATGTATCTGTAAACCATTTGTTGTTACATATTGAATCAAACAATTTCATACTCTCCATCATACGGTTCTGTAAATATATAAATCTTTCATTTAATATATCTCTTGGATTTTTATATACACAACCTTAAAGGCTTCCTGTATTTAGGAATGCCAGAAAATCCTTCTATAAACCAGACAGCTATGAAAATTTAAAAATTCTTTAAGTGAAACATGTGAAAAGTTAATTTTTTGCTTTTAAAGGGATATCAAAACAGCTGGATATTGCATTGCTATGGAATAGCTTTGTTTTACCTTAAGTGGTGATCATTGTTGGGCAGATATATATATAAATCTAATGTGTATTTTACTCAAGGAAGGCACTAAGAAAATTCACTTTTTCTGTCATTGAATATGAATTTTTTTTTCTGTCATTTTACTTTGATGTGTATTATTTCCATTATGTTATATATATAAGCATTGTCATATATATATTGCCGAGGTAAATATGCAGTTTCTATGAGAACAACCAAAGTGAACATCAGTATTTTAAATAAACCCCATAATTATCAAAACAAAAGAAAGTAATTGTTTTATTCCATCATGTCCATATCCCAAGAAAAATGATTTAATGCAGATTATTTACCAAAACCAATTGTTACACATACATTTTAGTTATTATACATTTAGAACCATACCATGTTTAGCATGTGATTATCACTTTGTTTAGGTGATTATGCCGTTTATTTAAAAGTACAATTCATATAGAAAATCCTACAAAGGTAATTTCACTTTGGAATAATAAACATTTATTTCCCATTCCTGAGGGAGATATGAAGATTTGTTCAATTTTGTTGAATAATTACATTTATTTTCTGTCTACTTTTTATATAATGTGATAATTTATACTGTTTATGTAACTATAATTTAAACTGTGATTTTCAGGTGTGTTCAGTAAGAATACAATTATACTTTGAACTGTGTTATTTCCGGTATGATATGATTTTTTTCCTTTATTTTATCTCTTTACACATGTAACTGTGTTACATGTATTTCGCTATGTTTTCAGTAACAATATTTAGAACTGTGTTATCTCCCCATGTTTTCAGTAACAATACTTAGAACTGGGTAATCTTCCCATGTTTTCAGTAACAATACTTAGAACTGTGTGCTATGTTTTCTCCAACAACACATAGAACTGTGTTATGTCCCTTTGTTTTCTTTCACAATAGTTAGAACTGTTATTTCACTATGTTTTCAGTAATAATATTTAGAACTGTGTTATTTCCCTTTGTTTTTTTTCACAATACTTATAACTGTGTTATTATGCCCCACCTACGATAGTAGAGGGGCATTATGTTTTCTGGTCTGTGCGTCCGTTCGTCCGTCCGTTCGTTCGTCCGTTCGTTCGTCCGTTCGTCCGTCTGTCCCGCTTCAGGTTAAAGTTTTTGGTCGAGGTAGTTTTTGATGAAGTTGAAGTCCAATCGACTTCAAACTTGGTACACATGTTCCCTATGATATGATCTTTCTAATTTTTATGCCAAATTAGAGATTTTACCCCAATTTCACGGTCCACTGAACATAGAAAATGATAGTGCGAGTGGGGCATTCGTGTACTGAGGACACATTCTTGTTTTATTATGTTTTCAGTAACAATATTTTGTTATATCCTACCATTTCCTGATCTTCCACCAATGTCAAATCATATTCACTCATGGCTACAATAAATATAATGGCTGTTACTCCTTCAAAACAATGAATCCATTTCTTTCTCTCTGATCTCTGACCTCCTACATCAAACATTCTGAAATGAAAACATCAAACTTAACAAAATCTCAAAATTTCTTTTTATATGCCATGTATGCTGTGAAATATTTCGTTATAAATGGGATTGAAGAATTAATACACCCAATTTAACATATTTCAAAAAGGGATTTATGATTATATTGCAATAAATTATTCTAAAGAGTACAGTCAGTTTTAATTTATTTCTGATTCTATCAACACATTATCATAATGTATCCCAACATCCAGCACTTTTTCTTTGTACATAAATTCAAACCATTTGAACTGTTGAAGTGTAAGGTCATCAAGTTAACATTAATAAGGAAGACAATAAATCAAGACAACAATTTATTTTCAAGTAGTTTCTATAGGAAAACAAAGATTTTCAAGAATGTTACTGTTTCACATGTTTCACTTCCTTGTAATTTTTCTGACAGAAAAAAATGAAAATCTGTGATAATACATGTTTTTTGCTAGATTTTCATGATTACTCCTATTGTATTTGTTGATACATGTAGAACATGGCATTCTCATTATGGGAGGAGAGTATGAGGTATAATGAAATAGAAAAACTACTTTTATGGCAATTTATGCATATAAATTGTTGGGATAGTTATTCAGATGTATGAATGAAGTATTGTGCATCTCATTGATAAATTGATACAGATGATGTCATAGCCTAATATTTTTTGGTATACAGTCCTGTTCATGATCAAAGGAAAAATGTACAAATTACTGAATAATTTTTATATCCTATATTTTTCTACACTAAAAATCATAACGTCTGCATAAAAAAATATAGTTATGGGAATTTGTTTTGAAGTTATAATACTATAGTCGATATTTTTATAGGTGGAGTCTTCTGTAGTGTAAAAATGCAACAGCAGTTTGTAAACCAGTATACCCACACCATTTGAAGTGGTGGTATAATCAATGTTACAATTTGTAGAGTTGAAGCATAAAAATCATTAACTCCAAATATGAGCATAGAATATTTTCAGTGGAAATATTCTTCAATAAGGTTAGAAAATTAACTATCTTCTTTTTTTATGTATGTACATGTACAAGGCTTTGAGAAATAGGAAATCAACTTGTCAAATATATAGTACAGCATCTATAGTGTACATTGTATTTGTTCCTTACTTGAAATGTAGATCTTTAAATGTAAAATGTGTTTCTACAATTCCTGTGGTTTTAACTCTGGTTCGCAATACATCCTGTTCTGTGGGAATATATGAAGGCTGAGAGATTCTATCTAAGGCATTCAAATAACTGCAAGTAAAAATAATTGAATACAATGTACTGAGTTTTTAAAACTTGATAAAATTAAATATATGTACTATCATGACTACAGTGTGTGTATTATTAGGGTAGTGCACTTTTATCATGTTTATTGACATAAACTAAACATATCTTTTTATTCATACATTGTTGCACATTTTGCAACACTGAATCTTTATTTCTAATTATCAAAAGTATTTGCCTGCTGAAACAAATATATATGACCCATACTTTTACGTAATAGGGTCTGGATTTATGGAAGCACAATCATATCATACAAGCATGAGCAACACATTAGGTGCCACATGTGGACTAGGATCTGTCTACTCTTTCAGAACACCTGAAATCACCCCCTAGTTTAGAGTGGGGTACATACTGCTCAGCCTTAAGTTTTCTATGTTGCAATTTGTGTACTGTTGTTTGTCTATTTGCCTTTTTATTTTTAGCCACATTATGGTCAGTTTATTTTCAACTTATGAGTAGGAATGTCCCATTGGACTCTTTCTCCTTCTAACAAATGCTTTGTTTGATGTTGCCTATCCATACCTTGTCTTTGCTTGTAGGGTGTAGGTAGATTGGGATGTTTTATGTTTGCTTTCAACATACATGTAAGCTACAGGTTTTAGACAAGCAGGAATAAACTTTTAACAAGAATGTGTCCATAGTAAACGATTGCCCCACTTGCACTATCATTTTCCATGTTCAATGGACCGTGGAATTGGGTAAAAAATCTAATTTGGCATTAATATTAGAAAGTATATACCAAATGGCACATGTGTACTAAATTAAGTTGATTGGACTTCAACCAACTTTATCAAAAACTACCTTGGCCAAAAACTTTAACCTGAAACTGGCACTTCCATTTTCTATATTTAGTGGGGTCAAAAGTCTAATTTGGCTTTAAAATTTGAAAGATCATATCATAAGGAACATGTGTACTAAGATTCAAGTTGATTGGACTGCAGCTTCATCAAAAACTGCCTTGACCAAAAACTTTAACCTGAAGCGGGACAGACAAACAAACGAACGGACGGACGAACAGACCAGAAAATATAATGCCCCTCTACTATCGTAGGTGGGGCATAAAAATTTAAATGTTTGTGTCTTTTCCGGAAGGCTGCTTTTTAGGTGGGTAGGTAGGCAACATTAATAAAAAAAAATTGCCTTAAAACAAACATGAAAAACTTCTGACTTTTCCACCATGTCCAACATGCATGACATGTGTGCTCCAATAAAAAATAATGCATAACAAAATAAAAAGAAAATTCTGTATTTTTTCAAAATAAGTTACATAAATAAAACTACCTGGTAATTATATAAAGTAGAGAGTACCTTTGCCTTAATCAAAATTTGATCAAACATTTTCTGAGGTGGCAGTCATACTAGTATTGACGCATAAACATGATAAACAACTAATTAATTAGAAAATAATCTTCGTCAGAAATGATGTAAGGAGAAAATAGATGATTATATAATGTTATATGTAATTCTACAATTGAAGTGTTGGTTTTTCCATGAAAATAGATTTTAATGTAAATAGATTATAAATGGTAACAAAACAAAACCTTACAACCATTTGTAAATTTGTTAATTAGGAGGAAAATTTCATCTTAAGATGTTAGTTTTTAATGATAATCAATTTTCATACAAGTTAAACATGTTAAACAAGAGTGCACACACTGAAATGTCTCGCCTTCTTTACTAATCATTGATATTATGTTGATAGTCCTAAGTATAAAGCTTGATTACAACTGTCACATAAACTTAACATTAACCAAGATAGCTAAACAAAGACCAATGAACCATGAAAATGAGGTCAAGGTCAGATGAACCATGCCAGGCAGACATGTACAGCTAACAAAGCTTCCATACAACAAATATAGTTGACCTATTACTTATAGTTTAAGAAAAATAGACCAAAACACAAAAACTTAACACTGTGCAATGAACCGTGCAATTGAGGTCATGGTCAAATAAAACCTGCAGGACTGACATATAGATCATAATATATTTCCATACACCAAATATAGTTGACCTTTGGCATATAATATTAGATAAAAAGACCAAACTTAAAAACTTAACTTTGACCACTGAACCATGAAAATGAGGTCAAGGTCAGATGACATCTGCCCGCTAGACATGTACACCTTACAACCATTCCATACAACAAATATAGTAGACCTATTGCATAAAGTATGAGAAAAACAGACCAAAACACAAAAACTTAACTATAACCACTGAACCATTAAAATGAGGTCAAGGTCAGATGACACCTGCCAGTTGGACATGAACACCTTCCAGTCCTTCCATACACCAAATATACTAGCCCTATTACTTATAGTATCTGAGACATGGACTTGACCACCAAAACTTAACCTTGTTCACTGATCCATGAAATGAGGTCGAGGTCAAGTGAAAACTGTCTGACGGGCATGAGGACCTTGCAAGGTACGCACATACCAAATATAGTTATCCTATTACTTATAATAAGAGAGAATTCAACATTACAAAAATTTTGAACTTTTTTTTTTCAAGTGGTCACTGAACCATGAAAATGAGGTCAAGGACATTGGACATGTGACTGACGGAAACTTCGTAGCATGAGGCATCTATATACAAAGTATGAAGCATCTAGGTCTTTCACCTTCTAAAATATAAACCTTTTAAGAAGTTAGCTAACGCCCCTATGTCGAGCTTTCTGCAACAAACGTTGCAGGCTCGACAAAAATTATCTTTTCATACAGGTTAAAAATTATCTTTTCATAAACTTAAAATGGGTTTGGTTCCTTTTACCATGTTTACTTATTACTAAGCAAACTTCCTGTTCACATTGATATATGATATACATGTATCTATGAAATAAAGGACATGTGGTATGCAGGACTGATAGGTGTTAATCCTAAAATTCAACAAAAGACAATTTGCATGTGAAACTCTTCCCGTTAATTCTCAATCTAGTGATAAGTTTTTTTCAAAAACAACCTTTGCTTCGTTATATATATACAAAAATATTTTCATTGATTTCATCAACAAATAAAGATTCTTATGGGCTACATAATCACATGAAAGTGTAAATTTCTTAATGTTCAAAAGTCCACAATTAGTTGAACTACTTAACTTATCATGCTTATGGTCTATATATAAAAAAAAGTAATAAAAAATTAAGCAATTGTCTTTTATACTTCAAGTGTACCATATGATACCACTTTGAGCATCTCTTTATAAAACTTATTTTTAGAATCTATATAAAATAATATTTTGAAGTGATTTTTTTATCAATAATGATTTCCATCATTCTAGATTTTTAAAAATATGTTTTCACGGAGTTACATTAACTAAAATTAAATTAAAAAGTAGAGGCTAGATAAACTTTGATAAGAGGTTAATCAAATATTATTTGATGTGACAGTGATACAGTTTATGAACGACACATTGAATATTCCAGGCAAAGCGTGTTTCCTTACTTTTGTCAAGGTTGTCATTGTGATGACGTTAAGAAAGATGATGCCCATCTTGTGACGTCAGAGAGAAAAGTACAATGTCTTTACTTACATTTGGACTAAAATTCTTCAGCTATGAATTATGAATTTCGAAAAAAATGAAAAATAAATGATTATAGAAATATCATTAATTTACAATGGTAGAAACCTACAAAAGGCCCCTCCGAAATAATCATGACTATACCCTAGAATCATCCAACAACTGTGGGAACAGTTATCCTGACAATTGCTTAAACACTTACTATTCCGCTGAATCATTTAATTGGTATTCTCTTGATCGACTAAAACATTCCTGTACTCCAGAATCTTTCCAAAGTCTCTTCATGATAGCTGCTAGTTCTGGTGACAGCTCACCCTCATCAGCATTACCCATTAAGGCAAATAACTGTCTAGCATCATCCTGAAAATGATCAAAGCAAAAACTTCATAACAAACTAAATAAGATATATCATGAGCTACAATAGAAAGTTGATGAACAATGGATGTGATTCCAGATCACACAGTACAGCATGCTAAAACAAGAATGTGTCCATAGTACACGGATGCCCCATTCGCACCATCATTTTCTATGTTCAGTGGACCATGAAATTGGGGTCAAATCTTTAATTTGGAATTAAAATTAGAAAGATCATATCATAGGGAACATGTGAACTAAGTTTCAAGTTGATGTAACTTTAACTTCATCAAAAACTACCTTGACCAAAAACTTTAACCTGAACTTTGCACTATTATTTTCTATGTTCAGTGGACCATGAAATTGGGGTAAAAACTATAATTTGGCATTAAAATTAGAAAGATCATATCATGGGGAACATGTGTATTAAGTTTCAAGTTGATTGGACTTCAGCTTCATCAAAAACTACCTCGACCAAAAACTTTAACCTGAAGCGAACAGACCCACAGACGGATGGACGAACGGACGGACGAACGGAGGCACAGACCAGAAAACATAATGCCCCTCTACTATCGTAGGTGGGGCATAAAAATCACATACCGTATGCATGCAGCTTGAATCCAAATTCCTGATCGCTCTTGTTTTGTAGTTTTTGAGGAGAATTCAATTAAAATTATTATTTACAGTATCTGGTAGACTGGACCTTGAGCATGTTGAGATGAGCAATATATGTGAAAACATTTATCATGGTTGAGCATGCTTATAAAAGTCGAATACGGTTACCATATTGCAGAAAGTTAGTTCTATTACAAATTTGCAGAATATAATTTTTCAACTGTGAAATCTGAGTTTATGTACAAATATACAACTATTGTTAGAGTGTTAGGACATATATTACACCTTGAAATGCATGTACCATATAGTTAAGAGATTTTATCTGTTGTACATGTACACATATTTTTTTTATATTAGGCAATTTATGGTGATATATTCAGTGGTCTTGATTGTGACACATTTTGCATTTGGAATAGACAAATTTCTATTTTTATCTGAATCTCCTTTTTTCTATGGTCATTTGTCACGTTTGTTTCCACATAATTCCACATAACAATACAATTCCATCAAACTTGAACAAACTGGGTTTTCATAAATATATATATACAAAACATTATAATCCAATAGTCAACTCCATTTAATTTCAATTTTACATGACATAATTCTGGTTCATTTAACACATTGAATATTTCTAGCCATATAGATATATTATACAAGTGTATTTCACCCATTATTGACCAAACCAAACCATGTTATTGGACATGTTTCAATACTACCATGTTTATGCCATATATATAATTTAATCTTGTGCAGATTTTTCACAAAGGAATATGATTTAATTTTTCTATTCTACAGGAATTTTTAATTTCATATCCCTTTGAAAATACAAAGAAATTTCTATCAAGTATTTTTATTGTATACATGTATATAGCTCTTTCAAGTATATATTTTTAAAAGTATAAGTAAATAGTCCTGATATTTATTTAGAACACATTTACAAACAGATTAAGTTTTCACACTCCTAATGCCATAAAGAATTTGATACAAACAATCACAAACTGTGGTTTAAATTTCTAATCCATTCCATCTATTATAATGATTTTGTGTTATTAATATCTACATTCATACATGTCATAAGGAAGGAAAAGCCTTTTGTATTGGGTACTATGTCATCATTGTCATGTGAATGATCAAACAGGAACTCAAAGGGAAATTACGTAAATACAGGCCCAGGTTCAAATATCCTTACGTATGAATGGAGATTAGAATACTAGTCATTTGCTAGTAGTGTGTTATCATACAAAAAAGATACCCGATTTAAAACTTTAAAAAATTCTAAACAAAAATTAATGTAGCATGTGTTTGTGTTTTATTCATGAATTACAATGGCCTAAGCTCTTCCATAAAATTAGCTATTATAAACAACAAACACAAAGTTAAGAAAAATATGATTTTGCTAGCATGTGGATTTTTACACCAGAGACATTCTAGTTGAATATTTACTAAATGCAAATATTACAAAGAATGTATACAATTTAAGGTTTCCTTTGAGCATGGTGTAACATCATGAACATCAATGAATGAAGACTGGGGACGTAATGTTCATATTTAGTAGCTAAATATGACTGTGCTAGAATTTGTAATCTCATCAGTTTTGAATTATCTTTGTAATAGTATATAATCGTACAGTAGTGACTGCATGTATGCATTCGTTCTGTGTGATTTTTAACTTAATAAAAAAAAAAATCTCAAGAAAGTATAATGAGGTATATTGTAATCCACTTGTATGACTGGAAGCAGTTTTGTAACAAGTTTAAATTACTTTTATATAAGTCGGTATGCAGTGTTCATTTTCTAATGATGTTATCATGTACTAATTGCTGTTCTTTATATTTGTTATACATTTAATTCAAATTATATAAAGATCGTAAATGATTATTATTTCTGTATATGATCATTAGAAAACAAAAACATATGACAAATTTATGACCTAATCACAAAATGCTCTTAAAAAAGAAACTGGGAAACATTCACGATTGAATAGTTTTCCAGCTCTTCACCTGCAAACATGTACATTTGTCATGTTTGTCTAATCATTTGAAAAATCTGGCCTCCCACACAACTTTCTTTTTTAATATGTACATTGAAAATACTCTCTCCATACAGCTAGGGCCATCAGCATGATCAGGGTGTACAGAATTGAAAAAAGAAAGTAAATGTCTAGGGTCACGAAAAAAAAAGAGTAAAATTCTAATCTCATAGTGCAGCCACACCTGTCACTGTGAGTTCAAGGTCAAGGTTAATATCTATACCCTGACCTATTATGTTCTTTTAATGAAGTGGTAACTGAAAAAGTAAGCATGAATGAATTTTGTTTAGTGACATACAATTACCTCAGGCATAAATAGTTACAACTGCCAATTTTATATATATATTGTCACAATGATTTTATACATTTCTAGCCATAGCGTAAACCACAGATTTGTAAATTGTGTACTAATGATCTGCTATACATGCTAAATCTATACATGTCTTTATTTATTGTATTAGTAACATGAACTGCTTACAAATACTTTTTAAAAAATCCAATTTATTTGATAAAAATCTACATGTAAATTTGTACATCACACCTCCTGTGTATAGTTGTATATAACTTCACAGTTTGAAAACTACTCATTAATAGCTGAACACCATTTTACATTATAATGATGATTTTCGTTTACAGAAAATGACAGAAGTTGACATTTGCTACAAATCACAGTCATAAAATTCATCCCCTGGGAATTTCCTAACATACTAGTCAGCTAAAATTGGAAGAAATCAATTTTGGTATAATTTTATTGTTTATATTCAGTTCTTTTTTTTTCTGTTTTTTTTTTGTAATATATCATTTTAATTTTAAATCTTTGATTTTTACTACACTGTTTGAACTTTTCCAAATGATGAGATTAACTGAACAAGATACAATGGAAGGATTGTTGAGTTCCAATTTATAAAATTTTCCTGATTAGGAGCATTCATCGGACCCCGCTCTTATTTTGACACCAGTAACATGTTCTATATACATTATGTATACTCAGTTCTTTTTCTCATTTTAATATTGAGTGTAAAAATACTAAAAGACAAAATTGATGACTTATATCGCAGTGTTCTCCCGAGGGCATTAAAGCAGCGTGGTACTCTGGTGCTATATTTTCTGCCATGGTGCTTATATGATTTTATAATAGAGTGTAAAGGGGCTATGGTGCTATATTTTTTGGAAAACCAGTGCTATTTTTATTTCATGATGATGGTGCAGTTTTAAAAATTCTGGGGAGAACACGGACACTCAAGTTTTGTACTGAAGCATAAATGTTAACCTATAATACATGTAATAGTATTACATACTAAAATTACACTCTATCATTGTCTATATGTAAGAGTTTTCCGGATTAAACCTTTCCATAAGTAGTTATGTCAAGGCTTTACAGTATAAAAGGTTTTTGTAACCATTCCACATTCACCTTGTTCACTACTGCATACATGTTTGTTTTAATCTCAAACAAACATGATGATGCAAAATCAGTATCCCTCCCAATGAAAAATTACAATTTTTAGCAACATCATTATTTACAACAGCTACACAAGAATTTTATTCAGAAGTGTAAATTCAAATGGAGTATGAAGAAATATCTTCCTCAACAACTATGTTTTTCTTAAGAATTTCAATGTAAAAACTTTCAATTATTGATACATTTTGTAATACATGAAATAAGGTTGCATAAAATACCACTTGACTTTTCTTTATCTATCTTCCTGTTTGATAATGAAAAAAGGTATATGAACTAAAACTCATGCATGGCCTTTTAACTTACAAAAATCACCTATCAAAATCCAAACTAGCATGAGATTTTACTATTTAACATGTTTAACAAAATTTAAAATTGAAACTCAAAGTCTGCTTTGTTTTCTTTGTCTTTTTAAAAACAATGAGCCAAATATTTCTTTGCATTTGTCAACAAAAGGGAAAAAAGAGAACCAAGTCTGTTCATGGTTAAATAAATGTAGGGTTTCTCAATTAGATTTTCAATTCAAGACAACTTTAACAAGGATTGTGTTACCACTTTATTCTATTCCTATGTTGGAAAAGATGAAAAAATAACCTGAAATTCAATAATTAAATAACTGTGCACAGTAATGATTCTGCAAGTAGAACAGTCTTGTACTCTTAATCATTTGTAGTACTACCGCTGTACATGACACTTGCAGGCATTTCATTCTAATAATCTTTCAATGGAAGATCATAAAACCATGTAAAGCAGTGTAAATTTTTCAATAATTACATCTATTTTTGGCCATGTTGATTGCTTTTACTGAATAATTTATGATGTAGATAATTGAGAATGAATTAGTCTCAAAGCATTTAACATAATCCTTCAGAACACATGATCTGGTGAAATGATTTAAGTCTATTACAAGCAAATACATATAATGTTCTATCCTAACTTTCTGATAAAATTGAAAATGGAAGTGGGGAATGTGTCAAAGACTTTAAGAGACAACAACCCGACAAAAGAGATATGTACCGTAACATGTATGTTCTTACACATTTAGAACTGATGTTGAACATGTACAATAAATGTAGTTTTTCCAATGTTTAACAGGAATTTATATATTATCATAACTATTTTTCAAGTTTCTAGTGAAAGGACCCTATCCTAATATGAATTAGTTTGAAATCTTACATAATTCAACAAAAATGCCTAAGCCCCTAGTAAAAGGACCCTATCCTCAAATCATATCATGCATACATGTACATGTAATTCTACCAAAATTCCTTAAGCCTATAATGAACCCTACAATGTATATACATTTGATATATACTAACATGAATTGGTTTGAAATCATGCATAATTCAACAAAAATTCCCCAGCCCTAGTAAAAGGACCCTAACCTAATATGATATAGTTTGAAATCATGCATAATTTCACAAAAAGAGGGGTTTGTGCAAACTCATTTAACCCCATAAAATTAAATGCTGTTACCAAGTGAGATATCTTGATCATATTATTGTTATTTGTCTGTGTAAATATATATGTGACATTACCATGCATTCCCATATTATATGTATGCCTATTCGATTGTACTATTAAAAACAACATTGATCATGGCAACTACAACATGTTAGACAGTAATTTCTAAACATTCAAAGATCAGACATAAATAAGTCAAAACCAATTTATATAATTACTATGTCTATTTGCTGTAATGTTTCAAGTTCAAGATCAAATCCATGATGAATTTAAATCAGGTTAATAGGCAGCCTTTTTATTCATCTTGTATCATTTATATATATGTCAATTGTTTGCCAAAATTTGACAGAAACTTGTCATATAGGACTTAACATGCTTAATGAAGATCATTTTAAAGACATCAGTTCTTTTTCTTCTTGCTTATTACTATGGACAAAATTTGTAGTAATGAAGCTAAAGAATTTCATTATGACAAGATGAAGAAATCAGACCAGGCTGAAATTGGTGAATCTGATCCAGAAAAAAAAGTGCTTTAACATCAAGTCTTCAGGGCTTGTTTTACAGACAAATTTCAGTATCAATTCAACCAAATATTAATTAGTAATTTAATATTTTTTCATACATATATACAAAAATATATTTTTTATCAAAATGAACTTCACGTTCCCTTTCAACAATCGATATATAGAATTCCCAACAGCTATGAATTACTTAACAAAAGTTGTCAAACTAATTGCTTTTAAAATGATGTGTGTGTATATCATAGCGCTATTGATTTCTATACAAAGCATTCAGTTTTAGGGTAGGGAAATAAAAGATTAGTTGATAAAGCCAGCTAATGATTTTCCTATTGTGGCAATCCTTAATCTGAGAAATTTGTACTAATTTCATTACTTTCTGCATACATGTACATTAATTTTGTATAATTTGTCCTGATGAAGCCGATCTAATCGGCGAAACATGTCAACAATAAAAGATGCAGTTTACTTAAGTGTTGTTGTCAATGTAGCGGTTTCTGCATACATGTACATTATTAGTCATTTTAATAAAGTATGCTGTCTCATAAAAGACAATTTTCCTTTTCATCATGTTCATCGTTAACATATATAATACACCTTTAGTTAGCATGATCATCTAGTGAACAGTATAGCTATACATGTTTATAATTATTTACATACATTGTACATGTAGTTTGTAATCAAATCTATTATAATTTACAAAAGGTTCAGGACTTCATGCCTGTTCTCGTAAAAAATCAAAGTGTCTTCAATTTCTACATGGTGTACAGATGATGAACAAATATTTGTAGAACCAAAGTAAAGATCTCTACATGTCTCTTTACAATTTAGGTCAATCAGGTAAGATGGAGGTGTCATATAATAATGTAGTGACAGCAGGTGCCCTACAGTCAATAGTTAATGACACATCAGAATGTAAGATGATAATGGAAAAATCATAAAAATGAAATACACAATCTTTAACTCAATCTGTCACAGAATTCTTTATACACATGATACATATATACAACATATTAGTAGAACATGTGAGCTTCCTTAATTCAATTAACAATTAAAAATGTTCACTATCATGACTAAAAGAAAAAAAAAATTCTACATAAAACTTCAAATAGGCCATGTAGGCTAACCCTTTGATATATAAGAAAAATGCAGGTTGAAAAATATTTGAAGAATGTGGCTTCTTGTGTCCTTTTGAATTTCTTGTATCCAATTTCTCAACATGTATCTGAATATGCACATCATGCATCCACATACTAAATAAAAAAAAATATAGTTGGGGTCTGAACCTACAACGCTGTCAGAACGTAATTGATTTGGGTCATCTGTATATACTCATTCCCTTTCATATATAAAAGCCATGAAAACTTTGACAACAATTGTTAGTTGAGCCGCCTGTTGTAAAAGTAGCATAATATATCACATATCATATACATGCATGTATAATTTTTGGCATAAGTTTGGTCTCCATTTTCCTTATAGATTTAACCTTTACAAACCATCTCTTTATTTGTAGTAAAATATGTTGATTACACTAACATTGTGCTATTATAAACAATTAGCAGTCTGAAGTGTCCTGAAATGAATATCAACATGGACAGTATTGAGTTCCAACTATAGGTTAAGTATACATATGACAATGTATGATAGTCTGTACTTTACAACAGTATTATATGCTATAGACTTACAGCTCTATCTGGGTGACCAAAATCAATTTTCAGTTGTCCCATCGCTCTAATAATGGCCATCATTGACTGGATAGTGTTACTGTAGACCACTGGTTTATACTGCAAACATTCTTCTTGGGAATAACCTTTTTCATGTATAATTCTGTAATTGATAATAAGTGTATGTGTAAGTACCATGTGTGAAACTACAGTTGTGGACTTCAAACTTAAGTCTATTAGATCCAAAATTGACCATGTTGACCAAACAAAAACTGTTGCAAAAGGTACACCTCAAAATTCATATATACATACATGTATGCATATACATCAATAATGAATAAACTATTTTATTATATGACTGCATAAATAGAAAATGTGTCCCATTGTCCATGAGACACAGATAAAGGACCCCATTGCATATAAAGTTATTAAGGGACTTATTTCTAGAACAGTAAAAGTGACACTACCCAAATAACCTGAGTTTTATGGTAATATGCATTGTATATAAGTTTCATAACATTTGGTTGTGGCAAATTAAAGTTAGAGAACTGAAACAAATTTTGTGACGAACGTTAAAAAGGACAAGGGTGAAACTTAATGCTATGGGAGGGCATAAAAATTTATCTTTAATCATTTGTTAAGGCTTGGGGAATCTTTTTTGATTAAACATTACCGGTATAATCACCCTAAGAAAAATCGTGAGAGGATCTTAAATTTGGAATGTGAACCTTTTTTTTTTCTAGGCAAAGACAATGATGTAGATTTATGACATCATGCAAATAATCTTTTTTTTTCTCCTTTTTCTGGTTTTTCTGTGACAGTAAATATCATTTTCATAAATGAATTTGATCTAACATTTCAACTTATTAAAGTTAGCAACTGCCAAACAGATAATAATATTAAGGATAACATTATTTAGTTAAATATCTTGGAACAGATACTACAATTTCAGTACAATGTACTATTAGTAATCACTAGAAAATTGGAGATGCATATAATACTTAATAATTGTTGACATTTGATATCAGTTGATAATAACCTCATCAAAAGTCAATAATTGTATAATATTATATATTATATTATACATTATATAAAAAAGATATGTATTTATATGCAAACATCATAAACATGTATGTATACAGTAGTACAGTATTTCGACTCTAGATTAGACATTTTTTTAAATGGTCAAATCGTTATTTTGATTTTAAGAATTAATTGTAAATTTCTCATCCTACTAGACCCATTGCATTGTTACTAGAAAAGATGTGTCAGAACTACATTTTGTACATATATAATCCACATTAAATCTGTTACAAGAAAATTTAAAGTGTACAAGACTGTGAGACTATCTTACATGTATTATGGTCAATTTTCCAGGAAATTAAATTAAAAAGAAAAGTAATTAATCATCAATTAACAAGTCTTAGCTATGAAGTTTCACATGTAAGCGGGATATCAGTGCCTGAAAAAATTTTTGGGGGGCAAGTAAAAACAAGGGAAGTAGTCATAATTTACTGTCCGGGACCGAGTTTCCTGTGGGCCGAGTTGTTACAAATGTCTAGTTAATCAAGAGTTGTCTTCCATTGTTTTTTTTACGGGGGAGCAGCTCTGGAAAACCTCCAATTCTTTACATGATTAAATATTATTTTATAAATTACGATGATTTGAATTTTAGCAGAAGTGTAGGGCAGTCGCCCAGACGTTTTATTTTGGGCCAGTAATTACCAGATTACTTGTCTTTTAACAACTTCTGATCGCCCTGACATAAAAGTGGTTGCCTCAGGCGCTGGATATGGTATTGGTTTTTGCTCATAGTCATAACTTTTAAAAATTTGTAACCTGTAGTATGCTTAATTAATAAATAAGCAGTAGACCATTGGTTTCCCTGTTTGAATATTTTACACTTGTAATTTTTTAGCCCTTTATAGCTAGCTGTTTTCGGTGTGAGCTAAGGCTTTTTGTTGAAGGCCATACTTTGCTGTTGTATGTTCTATGGTCGGGTTGTTGTCTCTTTGACACATTTCCATTCTCAATTTTATTTGACCTATAATGGTTTACAATGCACTTTTCACAACTTGTGACTTGGATGGAGAGTTGTTTCATTGGCACTCATACCACATTTTCTCATATCTACATGTATATGCTTCATTTAAAATCTGTTGGATATTTGACTCATTGGCAATCATACATTATGTAGTTTGTACCACATCTCCTCACTTTATTTTTGTAAATAAAATTACACATACATGTACAAATACAATGTATTACAAACATGACAAAGCTGAACATTAAAAGTTGATAGGTATAAAGTATTTTAATCATATATATTGTGTGTCGACTAATGACTTCAAGGTCACTTATAATAACAGGAAATTCAACTTACATGTATTATCAAAATCTATTAATGGGCATTTGTACAAGCTCTATCCCATCATGGATATAATCATTTAGGAATACATGTATAAATTAAATCTACATTTTACTATTTACAAATTTAAGTTATTGGTCATAAACATGTGGTTTTTTTGAAACCATACTTAATGAGAAAATTCTCAGAATGACACGCTCTTCGCACGGTAAGAACCTATTGGCAGACGACAACTGCAGTTTTATAATTACTAGACCATTTATATGTTTTGCATAGACCCAGACCAACTTCTAGTTTACCATGGAGATTGGTCATTCTAGTATTTCCTTGCAACCCTGTAATGATTTAACTGCGATAAAAAATCCCAAAACCAGTTACATGTACCTGAACAATTTATAAAGTAATCAAACCTGTTTTCATCATATATGCCTTCTTCTGTTTACATTACTAATAAACTTACTTCATTTGTTTAACTATTGTACTCTTTCCAGATTCACCAGCACCTGTAACATAAATAAATATATACATGTCAGGTGTAATAGGAATATTTGCTGACCTGTTTCTCAGACATCAGATGTGGTGGACTAAAACTACAAATTTATGACCCTTTATTTATGCATTACTGGTGTTGTTGTTTTAGTTCAGTTCAGTATTGTTTCCAAAAGTTTTTGGCATACATGATTATACATCTACATTTTTTAATTAGCTGCGGAACCGTAGCTCTTAGGTCTTTGGATATTTTTTACTATTTGTGGACAATAATTAATATCATAAGGATGTGTACAAAATGTAGGACCTAAGAGCTACGGTTCTGCAGCTAACATGTAATATACTTTAGCCCCAATCCCGGATCCAAAGTTTTTTGGTGTCAAGATTTAAAATCAATGTGGGCACTTTACAAATGTAAGTACTAAAATAAAACTTTTTCACCCCTTTGCTCAACATGTGTTGGAAATTTCTATGCATGTATGTTTGTCACGTGGTGATGGAAGTCACATGACAGATTCGTATGAAAACTGTATCCCGGAACTGGCCTATATGTTCGAAATATATATATACATGTACATAGATTGCAGATAAGTCTAATAAAATAATTCTTATTCTTTATAAAAATATTGGTCAACATTTGTCAACTACATGTGTATAATGATGTTGTCAATTGTATATAATAAAGTGCTAATGAGAGAGCCAATTTCACCAATTTACACTGACAATGTTAACACGTCTAATCTGTATACATGTACATTGTACATCAGAAAAATTATGAAAAATACAGAGATCAAGGTTCCTTTGTCATGTTTGGTAATAATAAGCTGGTTTGTGAAGAGTTTACCTTTTTCTGTCAGGGATGAAGTTAAAGTAAGAGCCAGAAAAAATGCCAGCTGTGACATTGATATTTTGTCTGAAATGTCTGAAGTTTTAAAATTTCGAGCCATCTTATTTTAATGCCAGCAAGAATTTCGGATTAAGAAGTTACATGTATGTTTCAGACATTGATCTTAGAGTCTGTGACACTTGAACTGTACACCTAAATTTTATTGCTATTTGGAAATCTGTCCCGCTTGAACTATTTGACACCATATATACAACAATCACTTTTCCAATGGATTGCAATGTCATGTGTGGCATCAGATATTTTGTATTGTGACGTCAATATTTCTGGGAACCTGTGTGATGTCCAGTAATTGCAGACAAATAGCAATTAGGTGTACCTTTTGCTTTGATGCCTTATGTTGATAGTTCAAAGCAAAAAAGTGTAATAGCCTTTATGGAGGGTGGTAAAGTGTTATTTCCGTGCAACATGTTTTGCCATTTTTATTAAACGTGCAGCTGTGAAAAACATTCGTTATTCACTGTGTTTCAGGGCTTCCAAAACGGTCATATATTCCGGTCATTTGTATAATGTCTGGTAAAAGTCCGGCTGGGCAAAGCATGAAACGGTCATATACTTTTTAGTTTTCAAGGCTTTTTCAGTCATTTTTACATAATTCACTATCTTTTTGACCCAACCTTTTGCCTTTAACATCAACACATTTCCGATTATATATCATGTAAATGTGACATGATGATTAATTACTATCAAAACAACACCTACTTCAATACTTTCTAATTTTAATCAAGGCTAATTAGTAGTTGGACAGCTGAAATCTACCTGTTCAGGTGACAGGTGAACTATGTTCAGTACCAGACATCGTATAAATTGATCGGTTTATTCACAATTACTTTCTTACATTTCAGCAGTTTGTATCTAATTGATTTAGTCCAAAAGATTAAAATTATTAGAAATTAGTTTATCAACATGATTTGATGAAAAATTTAAAAAGGTTTTAAATGAAAAATCGTCAGAAGTATTTTGTTGAAGAAATAACGTGGAAAGAGCTTCTTCTCTTAGTTGTGCTTTGTAAACGTACACGAATTTTACGTATTCGTTTATGGTCCATGTTTTACCATTGTCAAGTCAACATCCGATTAAAACAATGTGAAAACGAAAGTAAAGTTTTTGACAACGTCATTTTGCACAAATAAAAAGTCTAAGGCAGATATGAGCACGCTATTGTGCATGTTTTGAACGATGCACTGCCAATTTAACAGTTACATCAGTCAGAGATATAACTCTATAGGGTTATTCCAGGAAATAACTTGCGTTTGTTATCACAGATACTTGCACCTTAAATTTTCTAAATCTCTAATAACATATGCTTGTTATTTGTAAAATTATTTCATTTATAGTGGGCTCTAGCTATATATATAGGGAACTCTTGAGACTTTGGCAGAAACTAAATGCATAGTTTTGATAACAAATTTTTTAATTAAATTAATACATTTTTGATGGACCATGGTAAATCAATGAGTCGAGGCTATTAAGGGATAAACTTAGCTGTGATAACAAGGCTTAGTTATTAAAGGAATGTAACTTATTATATAAGACACTTGGGAATTACTGAGAAACTTACACCTTGTAATTAAGCATGATGTATGTCTGAGCAAATGCTTTGAAGTGATATAGAGAAGCTGTGATAACACCCTTTAGTTATTACAGGCATATTTTTTCTGTAATAACATATAGGTGTACTATGCAAAATTGGCAAACTATCAACTGTTATATCTTTAAATAGTTAAGTATACATATAGAAAAAAAGTAATATCAATAGAACTTTTATACATTTTAACTAAACTAATGATGTATATTGTCCCTTTCAGGGATCTCCATGGATGAAAATTGAACGATGGAGGAACTTTCACCATTACAAACTGTGTCTACGCTGTACAGTGTAGCGAGATCGAAAGTATTTTATCCCTCCATACAAGGAACGGTGAACATGCTAAATCATTGCTTATTTAAATTATATTTATTTGAATTTTCATTATAGAATTAGAAGTATCTATATTTTCATTTTTTAACATTTTTGAAGGCTTTGAAACATGTTATCACAGTTCTTTGATTTTTTAGTTCACACTAACAAATGTATGTTATTTTCCTGTAATAACCATATAGAGTTATATCCCTGACTGTACATCAGAACATCAAATTCATATCATATCAAAGTAAAGTTTAAAATCGTTTTTTTTAATGTAATGTAATGTCAATCATTGGAATGGCCATCTGATTACCATAATTGCCTTTTGTGAGTAAGTCTTAAGGGATTAAAATCGGGATCAGATATGAAATGTCCGGCTGGGTCAAATATTTTTTGGAAGCCCTGCCGTGTTTCATGAAATCGGTAAAAAGATCAACGTGCAAGCAATTTTTAATCATTTGTTCATTGTGAAATTTTATTTCCCGTTCTTCCGTGCAGATACCCCCTTCTATATAGGCTTCATAATTATTTGGACATATTTGGCACATTACATTTTAAGAAAAAAGGGGACGTCACATAATTTTTGATGATATAAATACCCTTCTTTCGAAACATTCACAAACATGTTAATGACAGCATAATCCACACTGACCATAGAAATGGTGTATAATTTAAAATATTGTCAACAGTGAGACTATGAACATGATTGCATTTGGTTTACTTACTGTACCAATAGCCAGGGGGAGTTTGAGGGGTTCGGACGAACCCCCCCCCCCCCCCCAAATCAAATAAGCACTGTTCAAGTCAAAGTTTTGTTCAAATTGTGACTGTTAAAGTCGAGTTCGATTTATTCGTGATAATGTATATATTTTAATTTAATGTAGCATCATGTGTTTTACTCTTTTGAGTGTGTACGACGTTAGACTAAGTTGATATGACAAGGCACATGAATTATTCGTCAAAATAGTCATTCGCAACAATCAACCGTTTTCTGTGTTTCATAAATACTTACCTAATAATAACAATTTTACTTCTCTCGCTGCTTTTTCGCCATCTGCACGAAGTGTTTTGTCAATTTGTTTTGATCTTTCCGATGCGGCTTTGTCGTCGGAAGAAGTAGCACACCCCATAGTTTATTTGTAATGTTAATCCAAAAATTACACCATAAATTATATAATAAATCCAATGAACCAAAAATATGTGTGAAAAATGATAAGAAACACCCAAATTTTAAGAAAACTTCCTGTAAATCGTTGACATTTTCATCGGTTGTCTGATGCTTTTTGAATAAACTCCCCGGATGTGGACGGGCACCTTGTCGAGACTTGAACGAGATTAGCTTTTTAACATAATTATATGGACTTTCTCAAAACATGTTTTTTTATGTCTGTTATTTTTATTAGACATGTCTTTTATTTTTCGATCAATAAGTTATATCAGAGACATATTCTGGTTATAAATGGAGACTAGAAAATATTTTTTATTCATTAAATCCGTATCTTTCAAATTTACCTGCAAATTTTAGTATTTCCTCTTTCTGGGACTATTAAACTAACTATAGTCCCAGCTCTTTTTGATATGGCGTCTATCTATGATGGGCATTGATCATTGGAGGGTCATAACTAATTTTCTCGTGTACTAGCAAAAAACTTGTTGAAAATGCTATAATTAAAATTGAAAAAGCGATATTAAATATTGCAAATGCTCTTTTCGATGATGAAAAATTCTCTTTTCAATATTCCAAAAATCATTTAAGCGTAGGTTTTTTCGCGTTTTGTGTAATAAAGCATTTGCGATAAATCATAAGTATTTGCGATGATTAATATAATATTCGCAGTGATAGATACAGCACTCATAATTTGCTTAATCATGCCTACTGAAGTAATAAAAAAACCTTAAAACTTATAATTTTTTGTCACAGGATTTGCTGTCATAATATATACTTTTGAAACCCAAGGTATCAATAGAAATGCAATATATATATATATATCGCTTAATTTAATTTGATCTATGACATTGAACATTTCGTCAATTTTTTTTACTTTATAGTTTCTGCACCTGAGATCACCCCTAGTTTTTGGTGGGGTTCGTGTTGTTTATTCTTTAGTTTTCTATGTTGTGTCGTGTGTACTATTGTTTTTCTGTTTGCCTTTTTTATTTTTAGCCATGGCGTTGTCAGTTTGTTTTAGATTTATGAGTTTGACTGTCCCTTTGGTATCTTTCGTCCCTCTTTTTCTGCCCACGGCTAGCTTCTTCTTAATTCTCCACAAACTGTAGAAAAGCTTACATTTTTATCATGGATCCACTTATAGATCATGCAAAAATGTTTACTTATATATGTGAATAATTATTGATTTAAATCTTTATATTATATTTTGTTATCTTTTGTAGATTTTTATGCCCCACCTACGATTTTAGAGGGGCATTATGTTTTCTGGTCAGTGCGTCCGTTCGTCCGTCCGTTCATCGTACCGTTCGTCCGTTCGTTTGTCCGTCCGTCCCGCTCCAGGTTAAAGTTTTTGTTCGAGGTAGTTTTGTAATGAAGTTGAAGTCCAATCAACTTGAAACTTGGTACACATCATGTTCCATCTGTTATTATCTTTGTAATTTTAATGCCAAAATACATTTTTACCCCAATTTTACGGTCCACTGTACACAGAAAATGATAGTGCAAGTGGGGCATTCGTGTATTATGGGGCATCCGAGTACTATGGACACATTCTTGTTGTTATTGCTTTTACTATGATTGGAACTTTTGTATTTTATAGCCTGCCTACGTGCATATTTTAATTCTTTCCGAAATGGGGAAACCCCTATTTTATTTTAGTTTATATTTGGCATTTCTATGATAAAAAATAATATAACGCGCAACACAGATTACGCAAAAGACTATATATCCTACAAATCTAAACTTACGACATCGCATCAAAATTAAAAAGAACTGCCAAGTTGATATTATCCTTCATAGTTTTTGCAATCTTAGCTTTATTTGGAAAAATTGAACCATAATGGCTACTAAAAGCGAATTATCATGTCACTATATATATTTCACTTTCATTACTGATTAAACGAAAACTTGAAAAATAATACTTTAGGGTTTTCATATATCTCGTAGCTAATGGTCCCTTAAAATGCATATTTAAGAATTGAATGCTTCTTTTTGTAAATTTATTGGGGTGTAAAAGCGTTGACCGAAGTACATTTTGTATGAAGCGCGGAAGCGCTTCATTCTAAAAATGTACGCACGGTCAACGCTTTTACAACCCTATAAAGTTACAAAAAGAAGCATTCAATACTTATAATTACATTTTTTTAGCTATGATCAAGAAAAAACGAATTTTATATTGTTTTTATTTAATTCACCTGTGCACTTTATTGTGGGACCACGTGTTATCATGAATGAAAAGTTTTATTGAGTGATACAATTGCTTACGGAATAACACGTGATGTGCTGTTAGCTAATCAGAATAAAGTATTATAATGAAACATACATCTAATGTAATTATTAGTCAATACTGGGCAATAATTAAAATGATAAATGAAAAATAAATAAATAAAATAGCCTCCACTAGACCAGGGTGAGACGAGAGCAAGGTACGTTCAAAGTGGAAAGGGATCAAGTTAATATAAATTGCAACACTTGTTTCCCAATCCACTATAAATAAATATGTTTAAATTAAATTAAGGTTCGTTCATATATTTTTCATTGTTTTCTCTTCAAAAATGTCTTACAACTACTAGTAAAATAAGACATGATAAATTACTTCAAAAAAGTTTATCTCGTGAGATAGCACGAGACTACCATAACACATAATCTCACATTTTGTTTTACAGCTGAGACTATATGTCTTTCCTTTTTTAATGTGTTATAGTAGTTTCGGGTCGTCCGTGTAAATTAAGTTCGGAAACTACTTTTCGAGACATATATAATTATATAAATACCCATCAAACTAGGTGAACATTTCAACACGGTAAAGAAACCACATAATATTGGAGGAAAATTGTCTTAAACTTGTCTTAAAATCGTCTTGTGTCCAATTTCATTCCATAGATCTTTATTATTTTAACGGTCTAAGTTAATATTTGTTACTTAGAAAACCTCTTTGAATTATGTATGTTGTAAAAACGAAGTCTGTGACAATATTATAATTTAATTCATTTTAAATGGAAATTTATTTATCAACAACATAGAGCTTTCAAATAGAAATGAGATTAGAGATTTGAGGATATTCCAATAAATGCATCTGTCCCAGCGTTGATATTATATTTCCTTGGCGGGTTTCATCTAATGAAGGGCGTATGTTAGTTATACGTCCCGGCTTGATCTAATGAATTAGATAGCATATATGACATATATCATTATTTCATATCCGTTGAGAATAAGATTCTCTTATTGGATTAAAAGAGGTCACATGACATTCATTATTCTTCAGTAATAAATTCCATCGGTCATTAACAGAAAAAAACGGACCAGAAAACCGGTCGTTAACGAACTTTTACATGATAATGACCGGTGGGGCGTGGTTTCCGTCTGATAATGACCGTTGGGGCGTGGTTTTCGTCTGATAATGACCACTGGGGCGTGATTTCTCTGTTAATGACCGGTGGGGCGTGGTTTCTCTGTTTAGAGAGATGTACCTTTTATAAAACATTTTCCTGTTTTTAATATTATATTTAGGTTGTTGAATTATTTATTATATGTTTTCGTTAATTATAAAATTCAAGATAACTTGATTAAGTATTTATATACTGAAAAATTGCACTAAAATGAATGGCAGTATTACTACGACTGGTCTTCACTGTTTGCCATAGAAATCGTGCAACTACTCGAGTTCGCTGTAGGCATTTTTAATTTATGAGAATTTTCCAAAACATGGTTTCTCAATGAAATAAACATACTAGTTCTTAAAAAAATAGTCATTATCGTGATACATGGACTGCCCGTAGGACAGTCCATGTATCACGATAATAACCAATTTTTCAAGAACTATTATATAAATAAATATTCTTCATAGGTCCACTTTTTATCGTCTAACTTTGCTTATTATTTTAAAATTCATATACATTTATCTATTACAAGATATTTCTCTCTCTCATCATTACCACTTTGTCATATTTTTAATTTAAGTATCAAAAAATGTATTTTTCCATCTTCATTTAAACTGGCAAAGTCATACCAGTTTATAAGAACAAAGGCTCAAAACAAGATGTTTTTTAATTACAGACCAATTGTAATTTTACCACTCATTTCTAAAATCCTTGAAAAACATGTGAAAACACACTTAGTAAAATATCTTAATAAACACAACTTATTGTATAGAATGCAGTCAGGCTTTCGTGCAAATCATTCTTGTCAAACTGCGTTAACAGCTTTAATAGATAAGTGGCTTAAAGCCATTGATGATGGCGATCTTGTTGGGGCAGTTTTTCTAGATCTAGCAAAAGCCTTTGATCTTCTCAATCATGAACTGCTTATTCAAAAATTAAACAAAATTAATACAAATTTGCTTATACTTCATTACGCTGGTTTACATAATATTTGGCTGACAGATATCAGAAAGTATCTATTTCAAATCAGTGACATTATCAGACGTACAAAAACAAAAAACGGGTGTACCTCAAGGATCCGTATGAGGACCGGTGTTGTTTTTAATTTTATTAATGATCTTCCTTTGTCTAATCCTAATCATAACACCGATGTATTTGCTGATGATAGCACCATATCAGTCATTGGTTAAAACAAAAGTTGCATCAGTCAAAAACTTAATACGGTTTTACAAGATATTTTTCGCTGGTGTGAGGACAATAAAATGGCTGTAAATGTATCTAAAACAAAAGCTATATGCATTGGATCTAAACAAAAGCTTTCCGTTACATCAAATGAAAACATTAATCTTGCTTTAAATGGACAACAAATTATAGAAAGTACATGTGAAAAGGTTCTAGGTATTTTTATTTATGCATCTCTTTCTTGGTCTTCTCATATCGATTCTATAATAAAAAACAGTTAACTCTTCTTTAGCTTTACTAAAAAGGATAAAGAAATATTTAAATCACAAAGCTAGACAAATGTACTATAACGCTTACGTTTTACCTCACTTAGATTACTGTTGCTCAATGGGGAAACTGTAATAACTTTCTATTAGATAGTTTACTAAAACTGCAAAAAAGGGCAGCAAGAATAATTTTAAATGAACATGATTACACCAAACCTCCAAGATAATTATTTCACGAATGTAACATTGTGCCAATCACACAAAGAATACTTTATCACAAATCATTACTAATGTATAAGGCAAAACATGGCTTAGCTCCAGAATATATGTCCATGCAGTCGTATTTTATCAGCTTCTGCAAACCAAAAATATAATACGAGATTTTCATCCTCAGATAATTTTATAATTCCAAAACCAAATACAGAGTTGTATAAGTCTAGTACTGTCTCGTACACTGGACCAAAAGTGCGGAATGCTCAAAAATTCAAATACAGTATCAGAATTTAAACATAAATACAAATATATGTACTTTAAACATTACCATCATATTTGTACTGTAATGCCATATCATAATAATATTGTTTATTGTATTTTAAATTGTATATAATCTTTATTTATCATTATTATTGATGCACTGTTTATTTTTAATGTAACTATTATTGTTTTAAAAGAGCCTTATTGAAAATTGATGTAATCCAAATGAGTTACTCTCTTTAAATACAGATATTATTATTATTATTATTAAAATACTGTTTTTAATTGGTGCCGAATAAACTTTAAAATAGGAGGTCGTTTGTATAATTTTTGCTTTCTTTAACGGTTTACCACATATACCTATAACCGATTTCGTGTAGTAAACATGGCTGAATTAGTTAATTGGGTAATTTATGGTAAATCATTTTGTCGAATTGATTCGATTTAACAATTTATGTAAAAAAAGAGTTTTGAGACGACCATTCAAACGCCGAATGGACCACGAATTGGGAGTACATCTCGATCATCGGAAGTAAACGTCAGCCATATCATCAACAACTTTCTGTAAAATAGGAAAACTGAATTATAGTTTATGTCGATGATATTATGCATCACACCGGCGTAATAAGACTTCACAGGAAATGTCTGCTATCAGTTCTAATCCTGTGAAAGACACAAACAAACAAAGCTTCTGGAAGAAAGAATCAAATGTTCCAGGAAGGTATACCGCAAACATACTGTTTATAAAATAGAAGCGTTTGAAACTTTTCCTGTCAACGTGAGCTCAGTGAAAACTATTGACTTCTTTTTATTGGCATAATATATATTTAAACTTACAATACACACAAAAATAACTACATTTATAAAGATGCAGGAAAGCATAATGCATGAAATAGTAACCAGATTATTTGTTATGTGTAACTGTTATTTTTATATGGTCCAATATGGCAATAAAAATTATTGAAATCCACATTCGCTACCAGGATCCCTCTGCACCCTACATGTTTGCATTGTTTTAATGGTTGTGGTTTAGTTGGTGTTAATTTATATGACTTATAAGTTTATTATTATAAGATATAAAAGATGAGTTTTTTTTATTGTTTTTGTTGTGATATTATTATACTTATTGTATAGCTATAACTACCTTGTATGGCGCCGTATAGCTTCTACAGTTGGAGTTGTTAGTTGTCCTTTACATCAGGATCACGTCCGTACAGCTAGGCCGATTTGTAACAACTCATTAGTCCATAGCTTGCCATTCGGAACACTCTGGACTCTTCATGTAGCTTATTCTTGTACCGATGTGCTCCACATTTTAAAAGAAACTAAAGTGTCATTATACAGTTTTGGCTGGACCAAATTCTTTTAGTGCTCTTTGCAGGGCTTCAGATTTTTTTTTGAAAATGCACTTACCCATCGGAAAGTTATCTTATAATTTACTTTCCAATATCAATTTTCACTTTCTCCGTTATTCTCCTCCTAGTCTGAAAAAAGCTTATACAGTCATGTTAACAACAATTAAAAAACGTAAACAACTTTATTTACATTCCTGTTTTAGTCTTATAATTTCTTTCGCAAATTGGCAGAGATGAAATGTGTATGCAAACTTGTGGCTTCATGACCTCCATTACTGTATGACTGTTTACTGATAATAATTACCAACTGATGTATACGCAAGGAAATATATATGTGATAACTTAGGGAACCAGTTTCTTAACTAGATTTTGTCCCAAACTTTCTTTGTCAGCAGGCGCGGATCCAGCCATTTTAAAAAGGGGGGGTTCCCAACCCAGAGGAAAGGGGGGGGGGGGGGGGGGGGGGTTGTTCCAACTATATGCTCCCATTCAAATGCATTGATTGGCCAAAAAAAAGGGGGGGTTCCAACCCCCGGAACCCCTCCTCTGGATCCGCCACTGGCCAGCATGATCAAACAAGAATATTACACACACTAGAAAGTACCACTTACTTACCTGACAGGAAACTGGTACCTGGGTTTTTTCCTACCCAATGATTTATTTACTTTCCCCAGGAAACGGGAATTCAAAAGCCTGACTTTGAAATCTTTTTTCATAATGAATATGTCGTTCATATAAGATTATCTTTCATGTTTTTCATTTAAAATCTTCATTGTTTTTTACTCACCATGCTCATACCAAGCTTTTAAACTTCCGAAATCGAAACGATTTTGTTAGAATTTTGTTTCCTGGTCACACTGCAGTGACAATCATCAGTATTACCAAAGACATACATGTATATATACACATATGTGTCTCTGGTATTAGTGCTGTGGAAGTCAGGTCTTATAGTTGTTATAAATTTTGAAATCTTTGAAATTACCACTGTGTAAATATCTTTAACAAGATCAAAATCATGTCTTTTTTCTTTCAGCATAAAACCTGTTTATGGAGCCCAACATCCACCTCTTCACGAGTCAATACCAAAAAAGTATGTTGTTGATACTACTGAATACACAAATTTTTATTTTAAATATTTTATTTACATGATATAGTATAAAATAAAGAATTAAGAAGTTAATAAATGTAATGTTGTTTTGACCAAGACTGCATACAAGTTTAAAGAAATAGTTACTTTGCTGAACATTTAAATTCGTTGTTTATCTATAACCATCCGACAATGAAATCTACGAAAAATAATTTGGTATTCATTGAAAAATAATCCACAGTATGAAAGGTGAAAAAGGGCAAAATATATGATTTAAGTTTTGGAACCAGTAATTGATACAATATTTCTCTTAACAAAAAATCACACCATTTGATCCAGGACAAATCAACAATTTGTGTTATAATGACAAGGCAAAATCAATTTCTAGGAAAATCATTTATGAATTTGAAACATCATTAGATGCTTTTCGTTATTTTATTGTAGGGAAGAGAAGATGAGAAGTGGTAAAAAGGACGCATTTCATGACTTTGAGAATAAAACATCTGATGCTTGGGATGATGGAGACGATGACTTACTGTTGATGTCAAACATTCCTATGTCAATACGAGATGTCCAGTCAACAGCTAGAGCAGTAATAGACAATCATAGTCGTCAACAAAAGGCCAAAAGTGAAACACAGCGAACAAATGCATTAAAAAGTAAGCATAATACAATGTGAAAATCTAAAGACTTTGAATTAGCAGTCAGTCAATAATTTGAATAATATCTAACCCCTACACATATGAAGGATTTAAAGAACATCTTTGTCTACAAATGAGTCAAACATGTACATGATGTAGATCAGCAAGAATAAATTGTATATAAGAAGATGTGGTATGAGTGCCAAGAAGACAACTCTCCATCCAAGTCACAATGTATAAAAGTTAACAATTATGTGTCAAATGACGCCCCTCAACACAGAGCCTGAAGTCACACCAATCAGCAACCTATTAACATGATGTAGGTCCCAAAAATGACTAGTGTAAAACCATTCAAAGTCAAATAGATAAACCAACAGTCTAATCTATATAAAAAATGCACATGAAATTAGGTTTTTACATGATCAATGCATTAAAATCTACAAATTATATATATTTAAGTCTTATTTTGAAAGACTAACATCATAAAGCCATTATTCCGATAGTCCACTGGTGCGTTCTTTGTTTGCTCTTCTGATCATGTATCTAGCATGTCTAGGTAAAGGTATCATTTAATGAGCTTTTCTGGTATTAACAATACTCAAAGTACCTCTAGTCAGTTTTGTGTATCTCAAAAGTTCAGAAAACAGTCATGCCCAATTAACTCGTGTATCAACCAAAAGGACTGGAGACTTAGTCTTGTAAATCTGAAATATGTAGAAAAATGATTAAACATATCTTGTAAAAATTTAACGCAATATATAATTATGCCCCACCTACGATAGTAGAGGGACATTATGTTTTCTGGTCTGTGGGTCCGTTCGTTCGTCCATCCATCCGTCCGTTCAGATCATCCCGCTTCAGGTTAAAGTTTTTGGTCAAGTTGTTTTTGATGAAGTTGCAGTCACTTCCACTTGAAACTTAGTACACATGTTCTTTATGACATGACCTTTCTAATTTTAATTCTAAATTAAAGTTTTGATTCCAATTTCAAGGTCAACTGAACATGGAAAATGATAGTGGGAGTGGGGCATCCGTTTACTATGGACACATTCTTGTTGGAAGATTTTGAGATAGTATACTGCTGAAACCATTGACAATATCATGATCACACAATAACTATAACGATGTCACATGTTAATGTATTTTTCAGGTCATGTGACAGCTGTTCCTTCAGCATTATCAGGACACGCAGGTCCCGGCGTTGGAGTCCGTCTAAATTATGGATGGCAGCCACCCAAGTCTACACCTATCAAATTCTCTAAACCAACAATTCCCGACAGAGAGGCAGCAAAGTTGGAAAAGTTTAATTCAGTTTTGGCTGGACCAAATACTGATTTAGGTTTGTGTGTTAAAAAAAAAGAAGCATTGGTATATGCACAATGATCCACTATACTTTATGTAATGAAGATAATAACAAAGTTAACTTTACATGAAACCCATCAGACATGTTTTAGCAGTTTGGCACTCATCATGTTCAAGATAATACCTTTCATCCATCTATATTTCTTGATCTAGACAATTTGGTGATATATATCAATGATACAGCAACTCTATGATCTAGTATATATAGTGTTATAAAAAGTTTCTGGGATATATTGGAGTGAGAGAGCAATGCTGTATCATCATATTAAAATCTAAAAGAAATATTCTGTTGTCAACTTACAAGAGTCTTTCATCAAAAGACTAATATAACATATTTCAGTCTATATTATAGTGATTCTAGGAAATTTATGCCAACAACATTGTCGTAGAGTGGGTGGCAAAGTAATGCATTGATGTGGATAACTATATGAATATTTGCATACATGTAGCTATTTTTGGGGAAGACGGCTTCAAGCCGTCAATCCCCAATGGGGTTGACCAGAGTGACATTCCCTCACATTATTCATTTTGTTTTTATAGTGTGGAAAACCCCCCAACAAATCTTACTAAGAATGATGAGATGGGGAGACACAAATGAATAAATTGACTTTAAACACTTTTTTACACATTTCCCTTGTTTCTCTCGAAATTATCGTATATTGAACTCTCCTTTACACTATTTACGTTTCTTTTACAATCCGGAAAAATCAGTATGACGAGATATTCTAAATATATCCAACCTACATTATATTCTATAGTGACGTCATTGTTGGAATGCCACACTATGCATAAGCAGGAATATCCTTCACTGGTTATTTAAATCATTCTCAAAGATTGTGCACTTATTAAAAAATAGTATTTGTTGAATTTAAACAATAATGTTTGCTGTAGATGATTTAAACATCAACATGCAATACTTTAATTTGTAGGTCATTAACTTTTAAAGTAAACAGGAAGTCCGAGGGGCTACATGAGATCGGGGAGAGAAACGATCTTTTCCATTTTTTTTTTTTGTAAAACTCTGTTTTTAGAATCTTCCTCCAATTCAGGAGCACCTCAATTTATGAGCTAATTATCCACTAAAATAAACACTTAAAATGTGACATTTAGTATATGATAAGTAGCTTTTCATTAAAACTAAATTTTGTGTACCAACATAATCATTGTAATAGTAACAAAAAAAATACAAATGTTGCATTTTGTAGTTTAAACCAATTTATTCATGAAATTTTTATAAATATTTCAAAATGTAGGATTTGGAAACAAGCTTCACACAGTTTACATCAATCATATTGTTATTTTTATTAGTACCTGTATCCCTGTGATGAGAGATATAACTGCGAACTTTAAAACTGAATAGATTTTTCAGTCCTAACTTTCTTAAGAAAAAAATTAAAAATTTTAAGAGTACTGTCACAAAAAATGGAAAATGGCCCTAGCGTACAGTTCAGTCGTACACTATTAAGATTTCAAAAATAATTGTAGTTGTTGTTAAATGACAGAATTCAACTAGTTGAATTTTAGATAATTAACTATCAACTTTAATTGAATGTTTAGATTTAGAAGATGCAGATCTCTTCCATTGAATCCTAAACTAAAGAAACGAAATTACATTAAACAACAATTGATTCCAATAGTGTCAACCTTCCACATGTTCTAGCTGTTCTTTTTTTCATTCTTTATATGAAGACTATCAAAAGATAACCCCCCCAAGCCCCACCCCAAAAAAATGAAATAGAAACAAGGGCCGTCTTTCCCCTCAGAGCTATTCAGCTCTTTGATTCTCAATAACCATTGTTAAAACATAACAGAATTAGCTTTTAGCTAAAGATGCAATCATTTATATGACCTGATAATGAGTCATTTAACTAAATGTAATGAAACTACATTAAAATTATTAAAATAAAAAGGAGGAAGCCAAATTTGAACGTACTTGTACTTTATTAGCCTGTAAAAACCAACACTAATCATCAAGGGGTTTACTATGAAATTCAAGTAGTTTTGAATTGGTAATGACAAATGACTTCATTTTATTTTAAGGTAGATCATAAGTAAATATTTTTTGAGACAGAATTTTCTTATACTTAGCCAGAATGAAGATTTTAATATGCTCTTTTCAAATATATAATAAAAAGGAGGGGTCACCGTGCTATTTTTCAAGCTATGAGTCGTTGAAAATTGCCTAAATTTGGTTAGATTGTTCATGGGAAAACACATTTGTGTGCATAAAAAAAAATCTATGAGATAGAATTTTGAAAAAAATTGTGAAAAGATAGGTTTTGTAATATGTTTTAAGAAAATAAAAAGAAAAAATGGTGTCACCGAACTTGTTTTCTAGTTACAAGTAAAAAGAAAAAAATTCCCTATCTGTCCAGTATAAATTTTTTACTAAAAGAGTTATCTTCCCTTAAATGGCTCGTTTGAAAAAAATGATTCTAAAAGCAAGAAAAATTATATTTGTTTAAATATTTTGGATTATACAATAAATTGCCAAGTTTTCTTTATATTATTAAACAGTCTAACCAATAAATTGCAAATCTGTCTTCAAATTTGCAGATTTAGGCAAATAACTATACCGATTTTTTACTGTGATTGTTCAATCCAAGATGGCGGTATACCATAAATCTACCTTAAATGCTTTAAAAGTAGTTATATATTGTTAAATTATATTCTATATATTTCAACAGATGAATTAAGAAAGTTAAGTTGGTCTGGGATACCAAAACCTGTTCGTCCAACTTCATGGAAGATATTATCAGTGAGTATGCATTGTATTGAACAATTGAGAAAATGAATCTGAATTTGAGATAATCATTTTGTGTAATAGGTGATTCAGACAAAACTGGGGATGTTTGGTCAGTATATCATAATAATAAATTGACTAAATTTGTTAAGTCATGTACACTTTTAGTTGGTACAGTTTAAATCACAAACATACATACATACATACATACTTTATAAAAGTAAGAAGATGTGGTATGATTGCCAATAAATCAAGTAGACCAAAGATAGAGCATGTAACAACAGTATGGCACTGTGCAGCCTTAAACAATGATTAATATCCATAGTAATCTGTAAAATGCCACAGCATTTCAAAATATAAAGACAATTTAAATGAAATATTTACGACCTGATTTATGTATGATACAAAATTTTACAGCTCATAGTTTAAGGCAGTTACAGACTTTGTGGTAGAACAAACTTAAAAAATGGAATGTCTTCATTCTGATTTTTAGCTCACCTGGCCCAAAGGGTCCGTCGTCGTCGTCCGTCGTCGTCCTGCGTCCGGCGTTAACTTTTACAAAAATCTTCTTCTCTGAAACTACTAGGCCAAATTAAACCAAACTTGGCCACAATCATCATTGGGGTATCTAGTTTAAAAATTGTGTCCGTTGACCTGGTCAACCTACCAAGATGGCTGCCATGGCTAAAAATAGAACATTGGATAAAATGCAGTTTTTGGCTTATAACTCAAAAACAAAAGCATTAAGAGCAAAACTGGCATGGGTTAAATTGTTTATCAGGTCAAGATCTATCTGCCCTGAAAATTTCAGACGAATCGATAGTCAATTTTTAACAATTTTCATAAAATTTGTAAATTTTTACTAACACTTTCAACTGAAACTACTGGGCCAATCATTAAAGATGGGGATATATGTACGCAGTAAGAATGTTCAGTAAAGTTAGATCTACAAACATATCACCATCACCAAAACACAATTTTGTCACGAATCCATCTGTGTCCTTTGTTGAATATTCACATATACAAATGTACCAAGGTGAGCGACACAGGCTCTTTAGAGCCTCTAGTTAAAATACAAATTGATGAACTTGAGATCCAGTTGCTGTCATAAAACTATATATTAATGAAATACTACAGATGCCACCCAAATCATGTGACCCTTTATTAAAAATCTGTAGTCAAATTAAGTGCATATAATCCAAATAATATATGTGAGCATAATTCTATTGTCATTTTTTTGTTGAAATTGTATATTTAGAAAGCATTAATATTAATTATTCTGAATTCAATTTAATGCGATGGTTGAAATAACCTAAATTTGTGTTTTCAGGGTTATCTTCCTTGTAGTGTAGATCGAAGAGCCCCAACATTAGAACGGAAAAGGAATGAATACTTTGGTTTTATAGACCAGTATTTTGAAACCAGATTTCAAGAAATGCATGAATCAACATTTAGACAGGTATAAGACTGTGAGGTCGTAGCGATAAAGTAGAGTTTAATATACTTAGATTAAAATTAAGGATGTACTTAGGTGAAATTTAAAAAATTAAGAAATTAAACTATAAGTCGAAAGAGCATCAGTTTAGGAACAAAATAAGCTAAAAATATTGATAGGTCATGGGCTCCTTTTTGTGATATTTCAGTTTTTAAAAATGGCGGGAAAAGGCTGACTCAGACTTTTACCTTACATTTGCATTGGTATTATTTAGACTCAAATCAAAAGAAAAAAATTAAGAATCTGCTTCAATTTTAGAACATGACTTTTTACGACCTATTGAAGACTTTTATGAAAAGAAAAATGGGTGTTAAGGGGCAAAATATTTTTACCCTGTATTGTTAGAAAAAATCTAAGGATTCTGAAAATCTGACACACATTTCCAAAACCTCACCTAAGTACATCCTTAAGTGAAAATAAGATCTTTGCTGTAATGATTGATATTTTGATCAACTATCATCTTCATGAAAAATATTATTTAAAGTATTGTGTGCAAATGAGAAAGCTTCGTTCATTCAATAGGGCCGGTAATTTTAAATATTGATGTATTCACAATTACCATTATTGTATAAACATATAACAGAATACCCTTGTCGTGTTAGTAATAACCAATAGGTTTTACATTTACATTAAAATATATCTCGCTCTTCTGGTGATCATTAAGCATAAGAATTTAGCAACATCAATTCATATTTTAGAGTAAAATATTTGATGTCTAAATTCTCCAACTTTGGACTCATCTTGCTACCTGATAATTATTTGGAACTGAAGAAAAAAAAAATTGGTTTATTACAAACTTAATATCCGTAAAGCTGTTCAAATAAAATATTACTTTCAGACACATGTACAAAAATGACAAATTGCATAACCTATAGATTTTTGAATGAAATACTACTTTCAGATACACATTGATATACCTAGAATGAATCCTTTAATACCTATATTTCAACAATTACTTGTACAAGAAGTAAGTTTTCAGGAACCTCTGTTGTCATGGTGATGGCCTTGCCCATGTCTGTATGTTACCCATGTGGCATTACCACATGGTAGTCGTAAGACTTGCCTTATTTCCTTTATTCAAGCATGTCTTATTTGGATTATAGAAAATATTAAAGTTTTGTTTTATTTTATCTCTGCAGTAAATTAGAAATTGAATACTGGTATAATTCCATATAAGGCATGTTTGTTACACAATAGCATGTTGTATGTCACCTTCTGTTTTTAAAGCTATCATGAAAACTTTTTACTTTTTGGGGTACAATTTTCTAAGCTTTTATAGTGCTCCTAAATTATATCAGCAGAGGCAATAATCAGTGAAACATTATACAAAGATTGCATGAGAAGAGGGGAGACATTATATGTGTTACTTCAGAAATTTATTTTAGTCCATCATGCAATATTTGTATAATTGTTGTGGGAATTTATCTTGTGTCTTTACAGACGATTTCAATTATTATGAAGCTAAAGGTATTATCTTTGGTTAGCTTGCTTGCTAGCTAAACCGTGAAGTCATTGTTAGCTAAGGTAAACTACCCTCCTTAAGAGTAGAATTGTCCGACAGATAACTAATCTATCTGTCTGTAAGACTAGGATACTTCAAAATGAGGGTAGTATACCTTTCAAAACAATGACTTCACGGTTCTGCTAGATATTACCTTTAGCTACATACTCATTGAAATTGGCTGTAACAAAAATGAATGTGATGTATTTTTTATTAAAGAAAAAGGCTTCTGTGGAGTTGTGTCCCCCTAAGAAGTTTGGTCATTCTTCACTATAATGATTTTTTTTCAAATAGAATGTCTATGAAAATTGTACCCAACTAAAGTAAATATTTTTCCTTAGGTTTAATAAGATTTTCACGTAAGATTTTATTACAGATATTAAAAGATATACCAAGAATGACCTCGCTAGCACATTTACTGCAGCAAAAGGTTGTTCAAGAAGTGAGTATACAGAACGGGTGTGTGTAACTTTAGTTTACTAACCCTTACTGACACCAAGGACTAACAGTAGTCATGAATTAATTATAACAAACTTATAAATTGTTAACACAACAAATAGTAGACAAAAATATTATAACTTCATACTCATATAGGTCTTAATTCGTAGATATATCTTATTTTATCTATATCAAACCTGTGCACATTTATTTCTATACTTCATACAAAAATATTCCTTTTGCCACTGTTTTTCCAAAAATTGCCACACTTCATGAAAGTGTTTTGCAGATTTTCTTATTCAGTCCATGGGAATATATCCATTTTGTAATAATTTTGATTTTATTATGAATTTATTTGGAATGTATTTTAAACTTGTTTTGGTTAAGATATAAGATTTTCGAAAAAGTAAATTGTGGTTTTTTTTGGGGTAAAGATTGCATGAAATGCAATCAAAACCCTATGTTACTGACTTAATATCTAAATCTTTCAAACTTATCACTATCTTTTTGATACACAAAATATTGTGCATTGATCATAACATTCTATACATCCTATCCTTGAACATTTCCAGAAATTTATCACAGTAATATATGCTCAGATATTCCAGTAAAAAAATAATGCTACACCTATTAAGAAAATTACATAACTTTTACAAGGTGCAGGAATTTAATATCTGTTCTAAAAATATAAATGTTGCCATCTTTAAAAATTGGAGTTATCTCCTATTGTCCAGAACTTTTAGTTGAATCAACTACAACCAATGCTTTATTCAATTGAATATTTATTAATTCTACTTCCCACTGATAATTAGAAGAAACTTTACCATTCATTGCTTACAAGCACTTTGATTAACAATTGTGTCCATGCTATATGTCACAGATGGGATTTGTATTCATAAACTAAATGGTCATAAACATGGACCTCCAATATTAGATTTAAAAAAATTTCATGAGGTGTAAAAAAAGGATTAAAGTTTTATTTAACACTTATTACATCTATTAGTGCATTTACCACCATGATTGATATAAACGAAATATTTTTAAAGTTTCTTTAAGCATGGTAAGGGGTTATATGATTTGAGTGAATATTGACTGAAAAATGTTGCCATATCTATAACTTTGCTCTGCAGTTTAAGAAAAAAAATCTATTTGCTAAAGTGTATTTTTAATCATTTAGCATTGTTTCAGAAATCAATTGCATATTGCATATAGGTTTGAAAAAAAGAAGCTTGATTAAATTATTTGGTATTTACATTAAGATATATTATTTTCCTTAAAATTTAAACAACCGTAGACTTACTAGTAGCTTATAATGTATGCATGTATGTCAAATGTGGTGCATGGTGTATGTATGTTTATCATTATCCATTATCGAATACTTTGAAATATTTAAGTTTATGAAAATTGAAATATGTTTGCTTATGTTGTTATTTCAACATAGGGGATAACTGTTGGTCTTATACACTATTCAGTTAACAATGAAAAATAACTGATACATTTTAGATATACACAAACATTTTTTTTCTACTATGCAAAAAAATTAAAACTGGAATATGCGATAAAATGCATCTACATTCATCACTATCAATTGATCTAAGAAAAAATAATACCAATATTTTCATTTTGCTGATGATATCCTACAGTAAACACAAATGGTTTCTAAAATGATGAAATTTTGAAAGCAGATCAAAACATGAGATGACTTAAAGAATGATGATTAATAGCAGTACTCAACTACAGTTTTATCTAAGGATTGTATGACGAAACACAAAAAAAATCATCCAAATTTGTCCATGTGAATTATAAGTCAATAAATTTTAAGAACATGAAGAGAAACAAAAATAGCTGTATTGACTTTTTAGCTATGATATAATGTAACTCACATTGTTTTTATATGTACACATATTTATACATGTTTAAACTGTATGTAATGCAAGATTGTTCAGTCAAATGATTGAAAGACATGCAGAAGTATTTATTAGGTGTCTTTGTTTTTGGCTTAGCAGATAAATAATAGTAAATGGTGTATTTGATCATTTACAACGCATGAATAAATTGCACCTTCATATTGAAAATAAATAGATAGCCAAATCACTGTAAATCAGTTTTTTTCATCATGCTAAGCGGTTTTTGCTTTTGAAAAATATACATATTTATATATGTTTTTCTCTTCTTCAGATTTTTGAAAGAATACTGTATATATGGGCTATACGACATCCGGCCAGTGGTTACGTTCAGGGAATAAATGATTTAGTTACTCCATTCTTTGTTGTATTTTTGTTAGAATATATAGATAATGGTAAGTAAAACTGTATTTGAATGAGTAAAAATCATATAGTCTTCAGTAATTCTGCAGTTTATATGTTCACAATTGAAAAAGATTAGAAACAGAAAATACACTTTTCTCATAAGTGATTTGCATTATATTGATCAGGCTAGAATGTACAAATATGAAAATGTAGAAAGGCAAAATGAAAACATGTAGACATGGTATCATTATTTATTCAAAATTAAAAATCAATACACATTTTTTTTTCAGATTTTGTCCATGTCATAAAGTTACAATTGAGTTTCTTTAAAAGTCTATTTGATTTTAAAAAGTAAAAAGTAGCTGATTGTAAAACTGTTTCAATGAAATTTTACATAGTATATATAAAAAAAGAAGATGTGGTATGATTGCCAATGAAACAACTCTCCACAAGAGACTAAAATGACAGAGAAATTAACAACTGTAGGTCACCATATAGTAGTGTCTTGCAGTTGTCTGGCCCCTTTTGTCACTTATTCCAGTACTCTTCTATATGATACTGGTCCAAACTATGACGATGTTATACATTCTCTTGAACAAAGTTTCACATTCCATAAAATTTAGATATATTCTACTATTCTATTATTTAAGCACTGCACACTTTTGGAAATTACAGTATTTATATGATAGCAAACCCTTTGTCTTTACAGATTTAGAATCTGAGAACTGTGATCTGACTGAGTTACCACAAGATACTCTTAACATAATAGAAGCAGATAGCTACTGGTGCATGTCAAAGCTGTTAGATGGTATACAGGACAATTATACATTTGCTCAGCCTGGAATACAGATGAAAGTGAATGCTCTTAAAGGTCTCATTAAACGAATTAATGGTAAGTAAAGGAAGCAAACATTTGAAAGGTACCCTGTTAATTAGTGTATGGCAGATTTCATTTATCCAAAAGATATATTGTTTTGACTCCCATTGGATATTTGAATAGAGACTCACAAATACAAAATAAAAGATATAATTGCATATCTGTAAAAATAAGTCAAAATTTTATGCCCAACTTTAATAGGACATTATGTTTTTCTGTCTCTGTGTTTGTTTGTTTGTCCATCCGTCTTTTCGCTTCAGCTTTAAGTTTTTGGTCAAGGTAGTTTTTGATAAAGTTGAAGTACAATCAACTGATTCTTACATTTGTGTCTTAGTACACATATTCTCTATGATATGAACTTTCTAATTATAATGCCAAATTAGAGTTTTTACTCCAATTTCATTGTCCACTGAACATAGAAAATGATAGTGCTTGTGGGGCATCTGTGTACTAATAACACATTCGTTATCTTGTAATATCTAAATGTTTTGTTAATTGCAATTGACATGACAACCTACTTTTTGCTGTTTGTTTATTACATTACATAAATATTCTTCTATTTCTTTCCAGTTCCTTTATATGACCATTTAGAAGAACAAAATGTAGAATTTTTACAGTTTTCCTTCCGATGGATGAATAACTTATTAATGAGGGAAATTCCCTTACGATGTACAGTCAGACTCTGGGATACTTATCAGGTAACAATAACCCACATTTATATTATTTTGTCTTACTAGAGTGTAAATGCAATTATATTGCTGAACTTACAAGAGCCCCTCACCCTTGCAAGCAAATGGATCCAACTTTATTGACTTCATAGCAATCAACAACATCAAAATGCCAAATTCCCTGTAAAGGATTAGTGGTTCTTGCTGGATACCTCTTGATTCCCTCATCAATAAAAAAACCAACTTGATAAAGGCAAGATTGCGGATAGTTGCATTTAAACACCAAACAAACAACTAATAACAAATCTAATAAGAATTTTATTGTAAGCTATAAAGTTCTTGTGAAGATATCCTGTAAGCACAACTTTAAAATTGTGGATTAAATATGTAATTCAATTCATTTTATATGTTTTTCATACTCTAAGGAAAACAATATGAGGAAAATGTACATGAAACAGCAAACAGATGAACTATAAAAAAATAACCAGCATATCTTATGAACATTATTTTATTGTTGTTTTTCATCATGGAAGTTTCTCTATTGTCTTTATAATAATGAAAAACTAGCACCTGATATTGATGTAATTTTGTGTTATTTTCAGTCTGAACAGAATGGGTTTGCTGATTTTCATTTATATGTTTGTGCTGCATTCTTAGACAGATTTTCAGGTGATTGCTTGAGAGAAAAAGACTTTCAGGTATGTAACTTTACTTTTTAACAAACACAATTATCTGATTATACACTTTCAAATAATGTTTAATGAGAGGTTAGCAACCATCTGTCAGGGTGTGTGCCTAAGGAAAGCCCACTGAAAGTGACTTTAGCATTTTTTTGTCATTTCAAGTAATATTAAATATAAAGATAAGATATGAAATGATGCAAATTTCCACCAGAGACTTAATTATGTAGAATCTAGCAAACATAGGTCTTTGTTCAATCTTCAACAATGCGCTAATCCCATACTGCAAAGCAAGCATGTGCTTTGCAGAAATTAAAAAAAAATCGCACTATTTTTCGAATAAAAGAAAGTTTTGGTAGATGTCAATGAGAAAGCAACAAAAATATTGATTCAAAATGAATAAAAGAGACAATTGGAGGTCAGGATATGTTCCTCAATAATAGAGAAATATATTGTCTCTTTGACACATTCCCCATTTGCATTCTCAATTTGATTTTATTATACCCAGGTATATAAATTTACTTGCAACTTCACCTCATTTTTTTATCAACAAAAAAACAGTAAGAAACCAGGAAAAAACCATGACAACGGTTGAAAAGATTTCTGAATTTATGCAGGCGTTGTAATAAATGGCAGGGTTAATCTAGCTTAATTAAATCAATAGTAGATAATACCATAACACAGAATGCTCACAGTAAAAGAGGGGCGAAAGATACCAGAGAGACATTTAAACTCATAGATCGAAAATCAGCAATGGCTAAAAAAGAGAAGACAAACAGACAAATAATAGTACACAAGACTACAACATAGAAAAACTAAAGACTTAGCAACACAAAACCCAAATACAAACTGGGGGTGACTATCTTAAAGTACTGCTGATATAGAAATCATGTTTTTATATGTGTTTTCAAGGAATATTGATTAATCCACATTGTTTACCATCATTTTATGTGATCAGCGATTTTATTTACCATTTTCTTTATTGCAGGGAATATTAATGTTTCTACAGAATTTACCTACACATCATTGGCACGATGAAGAAATAGGAGAACTTTTAGCAGAGGCATTCAAACTGAAATTTATGTTTGCTGACGCTCCTAATCATTTGAACAAAAAGTCATAGCATTAATTAACTTGTAGGTTTTCTTGTTTAAAAGTGCTAACAATAGAAGTACTATGAGATGATTGAAATAAGCTGGGCTTAAAAGTGTGTTTCTTGATTGTCTGTTATGTCATATCTGTCATTCTAGTACTTATGTTTATTTTTATGCTAAGCTACATTTATATTTTTAATAATCACTAATTTTGCAATCGTTTAAATTGGTTTATGTCTCAACATTTTGCCAACATTTCAAATCTTTATTTGATAAGTTTATAAATACATGTAATAATTAGCAATCAACATATCAAGTTCAAGTGTAGTAAAAGGGGTTAGAAACATGTTTTTGGAAACTAAAATATTTGTTTAGTTCAAAAGTGGCATTAAGGGTAAGCATCATAAAGACTTGTTTGTGCTGTATTGCAAAAATTTATATAAGGATTGCTGTTTGTTTTTCTTTTGTCTTTGTTTATTGTCATACATTTGTTGATTCTCTATTTCTTTTGTATAATTCAATTGAATCAATCTGATCTTACACAGCATCTTCTACAGTAAATGAAGTTGTGCATCTATTGCTTGAATTTTTAATGATATTGAATTTTTGTTGTTGTTTTTTACATCAGGGCTATTCCAGAAAAAAATGTATAGGGGGGTTGGAAGGCAGTTTTTGTCAGCACCCGCCACCCAGACAATTGTAATTGAGAATTAAGGTGCATTATAGTGTGAAAAGTTGCTCTGATACCCATCACCCATGTATTATTAATATATCAGTGGTTTTATCAGTTCATGAATAATTCTTTCACCAATCTACAGATTTCTTCCGTTGAAGAAAATAAAATGTTTTCATGTAAATTTTTAGTGTTAAGTAAATAATTTCTATGAAATAAAAAAAAAAAAAAAAATAGCTGTTCCATGTGACCTAAATAAAATCATGGGATGCAAGTACACATTTTATTATAAGGCTTTGTTAAGTTTGGGATTTTATTTGCCAGTTATTTGTGTATTGTTTTCTGCTTTGTGATAGTATCTAATTATTGAGGTGTACAACATTCTAAGTATTTTCAAATATTGTCATAAATTTCAATATGGGTTATCATAATTAGCTTAATTAAAATTTGATTTGATTTTTTGTTTTTATAGTACTCTATTTTAACTTCATTCTTAAGCAGATTAACATTTCAATTATTGCACTCAAATGAAATTTTTGAAGCTTCATTTATTCTAAACATATATGTAAACATAGCACAAACATTTGAACATTTACTCACTTATGTCCTGTTAAGTAATTTCTAAATATTGTAAAAGCATAAAAATATAGTATATACCAATACACATAATTAACAGCGCCTGGTGATGTTTGATAGCCTGACCGGTTTCGGTCCATAAAGGACCTTCATCAGAGGCAGAATGGTGGATTAATGTTTGAGTTAACCGGCGGTTGAGTTAACCGGCGGTTGGGTTAACCGGCGGTTGAGTTGACCGGCGGTTGAGTTTACCGGCGGTTGAGTTAACCGGTGAAAGGGATTTTTCACCGGTTAACTCAACCGCCGGTAAACTCAACCGCCGGTTAACTCAACCGCCGGTTAACTCAACCGCCGGTCAACTCAACCGCCGGTTAACTCAACCGCCGGTTAACTCAACCGCCGGTTAACTCAACCGCCGTTTAACCCAACCGCCGGTTAACTCAACCGCCGGTTAACCCAACCGCCGGTTAACTCAACCGCCGGTTACCATATCTATATAAATAGGGTGCAAACATTAATCCACCATTCTGCCTCTGATGAAGGTCCTTTATGGACCGAAACCGGTCAGGCTATCAAACATCACCAGGCGCTGTTAATTATGTGTATTGGTATATACTATATTTTTATGCTTTTACATTTTTCTCACTGATACACATAGTTAATATGGCTTCTACTAACGAAAGCTCCATGGAGCTAATGTGTTTAGAGACTACTTATGTCAGTACACCTTTCCTATATTGGCTTATTTCTAAATATTGTTTGTTAAAACTCATGCCAATTCATGAATTGGAGAACAATTGTTTTGTTCTGGTACCTTATTACACTATATTATTTTCTATAACAAATGATTCATTGAGATGATGAAATTGTATTACATTATGATGATTGAGGGAGGGATGTAGTGAAATTATTAAAGGGAGACAATGTGTATGAATTTGTTGTCTGAAAGATGATTGAACATATATGTATTGAATGAAGTTGTAAATGATTGTCTGTGATAAATGAAAGTGAGTGAAAGTTTTTGATTATAGTGTGATATTCATATGGCATTAACATGATTAATGTAACGGTTGTACAAGGTGCATATTATAAGTTTAATTTTAAAGTATGATGGAAGGTAACTTAAGAAATCATTTTATTTCTACTGATGTATAATTTGTAATGTATATCAATGTTGAATTGAAATACTCAAAAAAAGTAAGAATTTGTGTGAGAGGCGTGAAACTGAAATGATGTCTATTAATAATACCACCAAAACTGCATAGTCACTTCTGCTTCAACAGAAAATAACACATAATTAAAGAAATAACTTAACTTTCAGTTTTCATAAGTCAGACCCTCTATTTTATTGCTAACCGAATTGCTCTATGTAAATTGTTTTTGGTTTGGTTTTTTTTTTGGGGGGGGGGGGGGGGGGGGGGGTTAGATGATTTTTTGGAGGTTTGGTAAAAAATGTTTTCATTGAAAATTCCTCAAATTTGAAAAAGAGTACAGACATTCTGCATACCTAACTTAAGGTAAATTACTATTCTCATTTGAAATGAATTCTTTGAAAAATGACCAAGTGTAGTTTGACATTGTTGAAATAATTTTTTCTGTAAACACTGCATTTTGAGATTATCTGGTTTGACATGGTCATGTATAAAAATCATTTCATTTCAGATTCACTTTAAAGATATGTCTGTCTCTATTCTTTATGCAAATTTTCTGTATGAGGTAAATTGAAATAATGAATTTAGAATTCCATGGTCTAAGAATACATTCCTATGGAAAGGTGCATTATCTTTCTAAAGGACAGTTGTTATATAATAAGAACCTATTTAGCCAATTCTCAATAAATAAAAGCAATTATAAATCTTTTTTAATATGTCTGAATGGAGAGAAGATATAGAGATTATTTTAAACCTTGTAAATATGAATATTTGTTATGAATGATGCTGTAAATAGACTGAAAGTTATTGTTTGGGATAAATATATTTTATTTGTAACATATATGCTACATTTTACATTCAGAAATCTAGAGAAAATAAATTTATATTGAAATATGTCTGTGTCTTTTTTGTTCAATGCACATTATCTGGATCCCTAAATTTTTTAAGCATTTAAACTAAAGTGAACTGACCTTTTAGGAATGAATGCTAGAAATAAAAATTAATGAAGAAAATATATAATAATGGTAAAATGTAAATCTCTTCAATACATCTTCATGTCACATTTTCCCTTGTGCTTTCTCATTATCAGATCAGTTTCTCACATTTTATAGGTCAATGGTCAGATCTAAATCTTGTTTTCTTGGAGTACACTACTTCATCAGACGCGGATCCAGAGGGGGTTCCGGGGGTTGGAACCCCCCTTTTTTAAAATGGCTGGATCCGCCCCTGTTCATGGTTAAAATCCCTGACATTTCTACCTAGACATTCAGACTGATTTTATAAGCATCATATTTCCCCTTTGGATCCTTCTGTCTAATAGATTCTTAGATCATGGACAGGATCTGATACCAGAAAATTTTAGGCAGCCACTTCACATGTTCATGTCCATTGGTCTCAAATTTATTTATTGAAATGGTTGAACTTCATTCATAGAACCTTACAAATATCATTAACATCACAGTACCCAAATTGCAGCTGAAATCTAACAAGTTTTCTTAAGAGACTAAATACATGCAAGTTGTCAGTATTCACCTCAGAAACTTACAAAACCTTTGAATAGACTTATTAAGAAGGGATATAATTATGATACTGTTGTCAAGTCATTAAAGATTGCATATTTTGGCGTTAATATTGAGTCACTGATAAGGTCTTTGCATCGGAACTAAAGACATTTATTCTAAAAACAGTTGTTGGCATGACACGGGTTATGTTCTTCTCATATATGTTATGATGGTATGATACTAAACCCCTAACGGGAAGGATTGTGCCTGATGTTCATATGATGAAATCATAATCTTTCAGTCAGTTTAATTGAAGTCTGGAGCTGGCATGTCAGTTAACTGCTAGTAGTCTGTTGTTATTTATGTATTATTGTTATTTTGTTTATTTTCTTTGGTTACATCTTCTGACATCAGACTCGGACTTCTCTTGAACTGAATTTTAATGTGGGTATCGTTATGCGTTTACTTTTCTACATTGGTTAGAGGTATAGGGGGAGGGTTGAGATCTCACAAACATGTTTAACCCCGCCGCATTTTTGCGCCTGTCCCAAGTCAGGAGCCTCTGGCCTTTGTTAGTCTTGTATTATTTTAATTTTAGTTTCTTGTGTACAATTTGGAAATTAGTATGGTGTTCATTATCACTGGACTAGTATATATTTGTTTAGGGGCCAGCTGAAGGACGCCTCCGGGTGCGGGAATTTCTCGCTACATTGAAGACCTGTTGGTGACCCTCTGCTGTTGTTTTTTATTTGGTCGGGTTGTTGTCTCTTTGACACATTCCCCATTTCCATTCTCAATTTTAAGTTGTGTATGTATAATTTACCATTATGCATATCTTTCAACATCACTATTTGCCACTAGATGTTAAGCAACTAACAATCAATCAACCAACATAGCTTAAGCTAAATATACTTAAATATGCACTAAACAATTTCATTATATTCATTATAAATGAGCAATTAAAAAAATGATTAGTAAGTGTCACGTACTCAGGGTAATAACTGATGGGTATCGTACCAAAGTTTACCCCTAGATATTGAAAGATGCACCGTTTCTTATATATTTATCTTTGACTTCTTAACTTCTACAACTATCCTGTGCACTATCTGACCTGTTCCCAGTGGCGGATCCAGAACTTTTCCTAAGGGGGGCCTGCTGACTGACCTAAGGGGGGCCCGCTCCCGTCATGCTTCAATGATTCCCTATATAATCAACCAAATGTCCCCCCCCCCACCCCACTGGATCCGCCTATGGTTCCACCTGTGCAATGCTTGCAACGTATTTACCTGTGCACTATTACCGCACAGTCGCCTATGCACCTGTTACCCGGTGCGTATGTACAACTTTAATACTTCTGCAACCTTATTCAGGTACGCAGATAGATTCTTATTCAGAATCTATTAAATCTTTTATAAAGTGTAAATAATTACCTTTTTCCTTCTTTAAGGCGTCTGAATTATCCATCAAGCGACACTTGTTCTGACAGCACATCAGCTTATATACTAAGGTTTTCGACCATACCATTTACTTTGGACAATACCAAAAGTCTTATTCTTATGAATGTTTATATATACCTAAACCCCTATTGCTAAACGTTTGAGTGACAGCCCTTATGTTTACAACTACTGATCAGAATATTTCTGGGTTTGCTAACCACAACCTGTCCGTTTCTGATTCTTAATATTATAAATTTCCATAGCATTGTAAACAAAACAAAACCGCAAGTAGAGAACTGTTCAATTTTCATCATATAAACCAGTTCGTATAACAATGTTTCAACTTGATAAAAGAAATAAGAAGATGAATATCTAATAAAATAAAACAGGTGAACCATGTTCATCACATAAGCATAGTCAATGGTCAAATTGTTCTAAAAATTTGGAGAAAACAAACAAAGCATAGCCATTGTTAGATTTTTTATGGAAGCATGTGAATTTGAGGCATATATGCCATTTAGGTACTCCTCATTACAGAATCTTGGAATGGTTGGAACTTTGATTAAAACCCATTTTTCTATGATTCAGTATGAATTTGATATTAAATTTGTACAACTGGAGAGTAATTTAAGGATACATCTACAAAATGGAAACTTTTGTCTGAATCTCTAATAAACATAGGTGGAAACAAACCATGTCAAAATAGGTGCAATTTGGGTACCCTCAAATACATATTGTTCATGCAAAAATAAGTTTTAATTAGTTTTATTTTGTTTTATATTCCTAACCAGAGAACTGTGTTTGTCTTTTTGTTTTTTTGTTTTGCCATGGAGTTGTCAGTTTGTCTGATAAAGAAAGGCAACAGTAGTATACCGCTGTTCAAACTCATAAATCCATGGACAAAAAACAAAATCGGGGTAACAAACTAAAACTGAGGAAAACGTATTAAATATAAGAGGAGAACAACGACACAACACTACAATGTAACACACACAGAAACGGACCAGAAAAAATCCCCCGAGAATAACAAATATAACATCAAAACCAAATACGTGAATTTGGGACAGACAAGTACTGAGACACGTCTTATCGCAATGTGAATTTACACTCAAAAATAAGAAAAAACAAACGATGCAATGTTAAAATGTAACACACACAGAAACGAACTATAATATAACAATGGCCATATTCCTGACATGGTACAGGACATTTTTAAAAAAGGAAAAAATGGTGGGTTGAACCTGGTTTTGTGGCATTCCAAACCTCCCTCTTTTATAGCCATTATAATTTATGATTAGGAAAAATAATTCTTTAAAGATAAATCAGTAATTGGGAAATACAAGACTTTTTTTTTTGTTGGTACATTTTTTTTGCGAAGTGAGGGAATATTCATAAAAATTTGTATACCATGACATAAACAGTTACAGTGACCTGTAAATTGTTCATATCTTTATGCATATTTGTCTCTTAGGCAATCATATCATTTCCTTATTTTTAATTTTCATTTGAAAAAAGACAAAAGAAGAAATGTGATGATAATCTTTTTATTGTTAATTGTTCATAATAGAAATATAAAGACTGCTTAACAACAGAAAATACAGAAACTACAAGTACTTCAAGAAACAAATATAATACTAATCAGGTCAACAGTTGGAAGCCAGGTGTTAAAAAAACAAAATATACAACTGCTATAAAATTGAAATATATTAATCATAGTAAATTATACTTTAACATTGGTCAACACTTGTGTAAATTGGTGAAACACTTGATTCTAAAAATGAAACAAAATAGCAAAAAAATTCCTAATAAGTGCAAAATTTAGGAATACTTCAAAATCATAACATTTTTACATTATGCTTAGTTTTTTAATTCTTCCAAATATAATAAATAATAAGACATATTTTACAATTCAATCCAGTTGAATAAATTGTATAAAAAAATAAAGCTCTGCTTTAATACTTACTGTTTGTACCCTGTTTTCAGTTGTATTATATTATTACATTATATATCATGGCAAAAGTGAATGTTTTTGTTATTCATTCATTTACTGTAAACGAACCAAATTTCATAAGTAGGATAATAATGCAAAAATGGTCTGGAATATGTCAAACTTAGATGAAATTATCAACATAAAATCCAGTGAAATATACATGAACACAATTATTTACTTTTCACACTGCAATTTCTTTTTGGCTACATTTTTAGTTTGAAATTGAGAATGGAAATGGGGCTTCAAAGAGACAACAACCAAACCAAAGAGCAGAAAAGAGCTGAAGACCACCATTGGGTCTCTAATACACGGAGAAAATCCTGCACCTGGAGGCCTTTGGTTTGGTTTTGTTTTGATAAACAAATTTTAATTTTGACTTTGAACATCTTTCCCCCTAACTCAGAAATATCCTCTTCTCAAAATGCTTAAATTTCTATATTTCATTGTACTTGCTTGATTAAACAAAAACTATACAAATATTTATAAATGGTGCTGTCTATGAATTAATGTAATTGATGTATATATTGTACAACAATAAAATTCAAAATGATGACATGAATGACTTACTACATGTATAATTATAAATATGATTTAATAATATATCTAATGGAAAAAAATATTTTTATCAATGGAATGATATATTTTCTGCTATGGAAAAACATGTAAATAAAGGATGACTTGTTCAAAATACGAAGTTGTGAATATACTATCAATTCAACAAAAAGCAAAAAAACAAACAACAAGTAAGCAATAAATATAACTGTAAAAGCAAAAAATAAAACCTACAGGTTGAAAATCAAACTAAGACAGCTATTAAAAAGCTAGCTTTTTGGACACGGATAAAAGTTTCTTTTTAACTGAATTTTTGTGTCAGCCTTCAATAATTTCTTTGGAAATTGGTACAAGAATGAAAAAGAGATGTGATTGTGATATAAGCATGTAATTATTGAAAAATAGGTTTTGGCAAAAAAAAATATATACAAGCATCAGCATTACTCATAAGACATCTGAATATATTCAACATCACTTTTTGTATAATACATCTTGTATATCTTTTTTGTATAAGAATGCATTGCAAGCAATATTGAAAACCAAAATTGTTATCCATGTGTTTTCTACGTATTAGGGAGTACATTGTATAACCAAGATTAGACACACAAAAAGTTCTACTGTTATAAGAAGATTCCAGCTGAAGGTCTATTTTAAATCCCTAGTTTTCAACCTTTAAAATAATAGATAAAAATAAATAATGCTGTAAGTTTTTGATTCAAATTAGGTAATAAACATATCAAAATAAAACAACAAAAATCTGGAAACAACAATATCACAGTTTATACTAATACTAATAAATGTACTAATAACTCTCTGATGCAAAAATTCCAATGAAAAATTAAAACACTAGTGGCATGTTAGAGTTGGTCTTGACACATCAAAAAGGATGTTAGCCATAGTTGCCATAGATTGGGAAAAATCGTAAGAGTACCTTTTTATGACTTTTTAAGCTATAACAGATGTAAATTAAATTCATAGCATCTTGATAATGATTAGAAAAAAAAGGAAAAATGTTTGTTATTTCGGCTGATCATGATGTAAATGATAGCACAAAATTTTAATCATACATAACGTAATAAAACCACTTTAATAAAGCAAAAGGAAAATGAATCAAGAAGATGAGAGGTATCTATTAATGTGTCAAAAACCCAACAACACCAACAATAGAAAACTTCTAGAGGTCTAAATACTGCTTTTAACAGCAAAAAAAGACAATTGACATGATTCTGAAAAAAATACATGAACATGAGAAAAATGAGGTATGTTAAATGGCAATTTATCTGCTAGTTCCAATCTGTAAATACAAGCAGTGTCAACTAATTGAATAGATTAACCAATATCATTAGAATGTAATATCATAACTTTTTTTTTCTTTTCACGAACAAAAAGTACTACTAAAGAAATTTTTATCCTCAAAAGCCAACTTTGGTCAAACAACAGCTAAAACAACAAATATACATTTTTGCACAACATAAGGGAATGTCTCTACATAATAAAGACAAGAGACTGCCAGTGTATATACTCCTAAACTAAAAGTTCTACAATCAACCAAATCTCTACACGTCTAGTAGACAGGTTACAATTTGAAAGAGAGAATAATTGTTCAATATGAACAGAAAAGAGATGGACAACAGATGACTAACGATGGCAAAATATTCCAAAAAATTATGCAAAACCAGTGCATTAATGTAAAACTACAGACATAAAATATGACATGAAAAATGTAAGCTATCGTTACATGTTTAGATATTATTCAAATCAAAATCTATGTTATAAATGTAAGTGTTGTATATCCTGCTCCCCTTTTGTGTTTTACAAACTAGAGGCTCTAAAGAGCCTGTGTCGCTCACCTTGGTCTATGTGCATATTAAACAAAGGACACAAATGGATTCATGACAAAATTGTATTTTGGTGATGGTGATGTGTTTGAAGTTCTTACTTAACTGAACATTCTTGCTTCTTACAATTATATCTATAATGAACTTTGCCCATTAGTAACAGAGAAAAATATTTGGTAAAAATTTACATAAATTTACCAAATTAATGAAAATTGTTAAAAATTGACTATAAAGGGCAATAACTCCTTAAGGGGTCAATTGACCATTTAGGTCATGTGGACTTATTTGTAGATCTTACTTTGATGAACATTATTGCTGTTTACAGTTTATCGCTATCTATAATAGTATTCAAGATAATAACCAAAAACAGCAAAATTTCTTTAAAAATTACCAATTGGAGGGCAGCAACCCAACAACCGGTTGTCCAATTCATTTGAATATTTCAGGGCAGATATATATTGACTTGATTAACAATTTAACTTCTTGTCAGATTTCCTCTAAATGATTTGGGTTTCAGAGTTGTAAGCAAAAAACTACATTTTACCCCTGTTCTATTTTTAGCCGTGGTGGCCATCTTGGTTGGATGGCCAGGTCATCGGACACATTTTTCAAACAAGGTACCTCAAAGATGATTGTGGCCAAGTTTGAATTAATTAGGCCCAGTAGTTTCAGAGGAGAAGATTTTTGTAAAAGATAACTAAGATTTACGAAAAATGGTTAAAAATTGACTATAAAGGGCAATAACTCCTTAAGGGGTCAACTGACCATTTCGGTCATGTTGACTTATTTGTAAATCTTACTTTGATGAACATTATTGCTGTTTACAGTTTATCTCTATCTATAATAATATTCAAGATAATAACCAAAAACGGCAAAAATTTCCTCAAAATTACCAATTCAGGGGCAGCAACCCAACAACAGGTTGACCGATTCATCTGAAAATTTCAGGGAAGATAGATCTTGACCTGATAAACATTTTTACTCCATGTCAGATTTCCTCTAAATGTTTTGGTTTTTGAGTTATAAGCCAAAAACTGCATTTTACCCCTATGTTCTATTTTTAGCCGTGGCGGCCATCTTGGTTGGTTGACCGGGTCACGCCACACATTTTTTAAACTAGATACCCCAAAGATGATTGTGGCCAACTTTGGATTAATTTGACCGATTAGTTTCAGAGGAGAAGATTTTTGTAAAAGATTACTTAGATTTATGAAAAATGGTTAAAAATTGACTATAAAGGGCAATAACTCCTTAAGGGGTCAACTGACCGAAATACTTATTTGTAAATCTAACTTTGCTGAACATTATTGCTTTTACAGTTTATCTCTATCTATAATAATATTCAAGATAATAACCAAAAACGGCAAAAATTTCCTCAAAATTACCAATTCAGGGGCAGCAACCCAACAACAGGTTGACCGATTCATCTGAAAATTTCAGGGCAGATAGATCTTGACCTAATAAACATTTTTATCCCATGTCAGATTTCCTCAAAATGCTTTGGTTTTTGAGTTATAAGCCAAAAACTGCATTTTACCCCTTTGTTTTATTTTTAGCCGTGGCGGCCATCTTGGTTGGTTGACCGGGTCACGCCACACATTTTTTAAACTAGATACCCCAAAGATGATTGTGGCCAAGTTTGGATTAATTTGGCCAAGTAGTTTCAGAGGAGAAGATTTTTGTAAAAGATAACTTTAACGAAAAATGGTTAAAAATTGACTATAAAGGGCAATAACTCCACAACGGGTCAACTGACCATTTTGGTCATGTTGACTTATTTGTAGATCTTACTTTGCTGAACATTATTGCTGTTTACAATTTATCTCTATCTATAATAATATTCAAGATAATAACCAAAAACAGCAAAATTTCCTCAAAATTACCAATTCAGGGGCAGCAACCCAACAACCGATTGACCGATTCATCTGAAAATTTCAGGGCAGATAGATCTTGACCTGATAAACATTTCTACCCCATGTCAGATTTGCTCTAAATGCTTTGGTTTTTGAGTTATAAGCCAAAAACTGCATTTTACCCCTATGTTCTATTTTTAGCCGTGGCGGCCATCTTGGTTAGTTGACCGGGTCACGCCACACATTTTTTAAACTAGATACCCCAATGATGATTGTGGCCAAGTTTGGTTTGATTTGGCCCAGTAGTTTCAGAGGAGAAGATTTTTGTAAAAGTTAACGACGACAGACGACGGACGACGGACGACGACGGACGACGACGGACGCCGGACGCAAAGTGATGGGAATAGCTCACTTGGCCCTTCGGGCCAGGTGAGCTAAAAAAATGAATATTCAAAAGACAAAATTTATAGACATACTAGTAGGTCTTAAAAAATTTTTATTGTGTAATTATATTTCAAGTTAAAAATAGAATTAATCAGATATAATCAGCAGGGTCTTAATTATGCCTGTCACAATCTGGACAGGCAACAAGGCAAAATTACATTTCTTCAGTTATCAATATATATATTTGGACTAAAAAAACTTTCACACATATGATCTACATTCAATCTTTAATTGTACAGTAAAAGTTAGTTTCTTAAACCTTATTAAAAAAAAAAGTTAAAAAAAAACATCTAACAGACAAAACTATAACTACAGCAAACCTTTCATTTATTTTATGTACTTCGAAATTTTTTAATACCTTTTTGAGCAATATTAATATTTATCTATTTGCAAATGGTTGTATGAAAATCCATTACATCTTTCCATTATATGCTTTTTGGTTTGATATAATTTTAACTAATTCAAAGTTAACTTTACAATCAGTATAAAAACATAAATGAGGCCCCTCATGGGGGGGGTCCTAGTAATCACATAATCACCATTTTTTTGCCAATATAATCACATAATCATTAAATATTTGCTTATCTTTAGTAATCAAATAATCATAAACTAAAAATACAGTCCTAGGTAATCAAATAATCATGAAATATTTGGCTTAATAATCAAATAATCATTAAAAAAACGGCCAAGTAATCACATAATCAAAAACCCCATGAGGGCCCTCATAAATATATAAGATATATATTTCATAGAAACATATTATATGTGTAACAGAAAACATTGCAATATTGTTTGTAAATAAATATATATAAACAAATCTCATATAATTTTTGGCTGGTGAAAAAAATAAATTTCTAGGTTTAAAAAACACGCTGAGATTCAGATTTGACAATTGAAAAGTTTGTTCATCAAAAGTTATAAAATCTGGAAATAAAAACAATCATAAATATATTGTGTTTCAAGGTAATCAACAATCAAATAAGAAAAAAGTCTCTCAACCAAACAACATTTATAATTATAAAGACTGTCTTAATTATCTCCCTTTACTGCTTTGAGCAAAAGATTAAATGTCTATTGTCTCATTGATCCAACCTATTAATACTGTAGTTCCTGACTTATTCTTCTCATCAATGATGAAATTTAATAACAAGTTTCATTAAACCATTTAAAAAAACACTCATGTTAAAGTTGATATTTCAGTGTATAAAATAATTAATGTCAAAAAAGATTTGGGAACTTCAGTTCCTAGTTTAAGATATATGTTGTTACAATTGACTTACATAGAGCACTTTTTGTTTTAAAATCTGTGTTTAAAAAAATTATAAAAATAGCACTTTTATTGGATATTTGTTTTATATAATTATTGCAAAAATAGTCCATTTTGTTAAATGCATGTCTTATTTGTTGTAAAAATAGCACTTTTAATCATTTCTAACTGTAGTTATTTTCCATTAAGTTAAATCTATCACTGTTTTTCTGGAGCTGGTCAAATATTATCATGAGAGCAATCACTGTTAACTTTTCATTGTTATCAGTCTGTCTTGGAAAAAAACATCTTACTCATGAACTTCAACCTCGGTTTTACACACACCTGCTTATAACTAAATAACTGTTCTTTATATACAATTTTGAATGTATTTCTAACAAAGATTCTGAATAATTTATATCACAGATTGATACCCTGTGAGTCTGGAATCGTAAAAAATCTTCATTGCTGCCTCTACAGTAATAAGTACTGTCATTCAAACTTTGATCTGTTCAGAACTTTACAATTTGCCAGCAGGTTCTGGCTTACTCCATTTGTATGTTCCAGTGTAGATAAAATCCCTGTCATGACAAAGTTTATCACTTTCTTTTGGACCACGGCTGAAAAATAAAACATTTTGAAAATATGTTCAGATTTGCATGAAATTGAAATAAATGAATCTAAGTCTATTTTAAGTCTACAAACAAAACTGCTGTACATAGCTTTTAAACCTGTTTAAACTCAGAACAGTATCCCATTCAGCAAAAGGAGTATACAATAACACAAAAATATCAGTCAATACTTAACTATGATACCAAAGTTTCCCCAATGATTGATTGATTGACTGATTGGTGCTTAACGTCACTTGTGCTATTTCATGACTGTTAGTTTTCATGGTGGAAGCCAGAGTGCCAGGAGAAAACCATAATCCTATTTAATTAATATTGGGAGTCAAAAACAACTGCCTCATACCGAATTTGACCTCATAACCTCAGTGTTGTGATTTAAGTCTCTTTGACTTTATAAACTGACTGATTGAAGTTTTAATGATACTGCTGTTCACTCTATCCTCTATAATTCAAAACAATACCTAAATATTTTTCATGTTTTTCGGTATAGTTTGTTTTGTGCATTTCTCCAGATTATTGAGTTGCTGAATAAAATCTTCTATGAATAGACCATTTTCATATTACAGACTTTTGACTTGAAATATATTTTTCTGACAGGTTACCTGCTCTGTGGTTGGACACCCTGGTACTTGGTCAAGCAGGAGCAACGTAAATAAGTAAATTGAAGATTTTAATCAGTACAATTTGGAGGGAAAGTTTACTGTTTAATGCTTTCTATACATGACTTAATCATGAGAAAGCAGTAAATTTTCCCCAATAATTGCACAATTTATAAAGTTAATTTTACTTATTTTGGTTGCTCGTAATTGACAGAGTACCAGGATGTCTTACCACAGAGTTGTTACCCTGTGGAAAAAATATAGAAGCCAGAGTCAAAAGTCAGTAATATGAGAATAGACTATTACAGCTAACAATATTAGTTGTAGATGGCATGATTTTTATTTAGCAGGATAAGTAAATTGATATAGCTTTCATTAATAGGAAAATTCTTTCTAAACTTTAATTTTCTATGAAACCCTTTTATAGAGTCAAGTGCTTCTTCTATTAAGTTTTTAGTGTGTTTTTAAATGTACCTTTTGTTAATTTACTGATTGACATTAAAAAGGGGGAGAGGAAATATCATAATTTTTTTTTACACCTCCACATTTCCATATGCCTGTCACAAGTCAGCATCCTCATCAGTAGTGGACAAATGGTATTAGAAGTGGGGTTTTCCAGTTGTTATTGTACAAAAAACCAAAAACACCAATTTGTAAGGTAACTATATATAAGGGTATGACTATTGAACAGTAAATTTTAAGACCTTCAAATTGAACTTAACCAGTATTTAATGGTCTATGATGTTGTGTTTAAGTTTTGAAAGATTTGTTTAAATAGCATTATGGTTATCATATGGAAACTGCTTGTTTGGTTTTGAATCTATTGTGATCTAGTGTCACTGATGAGTTTTATGTAGAAGAAAAGCATGTCTGGAGTATCATATAATAAGCCTGGAACCTTTGATAACTATTAAGGTAAGTAAAAGGCATAGCTCTGGAACATAACATTAGAACAAACGAACAAGGTGAACACAATAAAGCTCCAACTTCTAGATTGGAGATATAACCTAAAAAAATCTAGTTAGTGAGGTGTATTTGTTATTGATATGTAAAAAAAACTTGGTATGTAAATATATTTATTAATGATAAATGAAAAGTTAACAGAAACAATATATATCTCAGAAATTTATAACGTAATAGAATATACTTTACCAAGTACATAATAGACCCATAAATCTACAATGCTAGATTTTCCTTGTAACTTATCAATGAACATGTTTACAAAATTCTAGAAGATGTGACATAACCTTCATGGTAAACCAAAACTTTGACCTGATATGGGAACTAGAAATGAATGAAAAGGCAGACTAATGGGTGTGTGCACATACTGGAAAACATAATGCCCCCTACTTTTAAAGTTGGGACATAAAATATTTTATATAAAAATCCAATCTTAACCATTTTTTTTAAATTCCCATCTTTGATGCCAGAATTATTTACAATTTCATTTCACAATAAGAAGCTTTTATTAAGTTCACTGATGAAAAGGGTATTGGTTAAAATAAACACAACCTTATATGACCCTACAACATTATGCACGTGCCTGACCCAAGACTGGAAACTTTTCAGTGGTTGTCTGATTTTTTGTAATTTGAAGAATTTCTTGTTGTGCAGATGATCTGTGGTAGTCCTTTGAGACTTATTATGATTTAAAGCTTTATATATTTTATAGACAACTGTCTATTATTGAAGGCTGTATGTTGCCTTTTTGTCAATAAGTTCAAATCAAAGACTTATTAAAGCAAATGATATGTAATGCCTCTCCGCTAAGCATGAGGCATGAAGGTGCAAGACTGCTTGGCTCAGAGTAATAAAATATCCAGGTAGGGTGACATGTGTTTCTACGAACTGTTACTTTGTGGACTAGCACATTTAAAATCTGTCTAAGCATGTAGGTCTAGTTAAAAGAAGGGTAAATTATACAGCTGGATGTTAAACAGCCATAAAATGCTGTCTCATGGACATTTATCATTATCTTCTTTTGTTTATATCTTAATATCTTGAGATTCATACTTCCAGAATGAATGTTCACATGTATAGATCCTCATGAATACATTAGAAATCCTTTGACGTTACAATTTCTTAAACTTTCAACAATGTCAAAATTATCTCTTCTCGTTTTGTTAGAAAGTTGGAAATTAGTAGAATATTTTAATGTACAAAAGACAATTAATTTCAGATAACTATGCTACAGTACATTCTATATATATTTTGTATTCCTGCACCATATTAACAGATAACAAATACATGTAAAACTATTTGAATAAATATATGAAATATAATATAACTATAAAATATGAGATAAATTGCTTTTTTTCTATTGTTCTGTTTACATCAATGTGTCCTACTTTTTGCTCAATCTACCTACTATATTGCAGTTTGCATTCACACGAGAATTTGGATTAAGAGTGAATCTTCTGAATAAGTAGCATTTTTTCAGATTCAACACTGAATTGGTTTCTGAATACTTTTTTTTTTTTAAATCAATTTCACATGTTTGAGAAAACAATTAATATTCAAAATGAAAAGAATAATATTATGCTAAGAAAAAGCTGTGTCATGTATTCATGCTTCATTTTAAGCAAAAGTATAAATTGAAATGAAAAATAACATATCACAATTTGTAGAAATCTATAAAAAATATAGTTCTATTCTCATTGTTCAGGAATGTAACAAAAACGATTTATAAGCCTGCTTTAGTCTCTTTGGACTCTGTCCATCTGTAAGTCCCTGTGTACTTGAAATCCCTATCTGCCATGAATTCATCTGATTCTTTTGGTCCACGACTGAAAGGACACACAGAAAAACACTACACTTACAACAACCAAACCAAAATATAAGACCAACACCAAGGTATACCAGGGTTACAATATATATATAAAAAAAACATACTACAAGAAAGATATTGAGATACAGTAAACTGACCACAAGTAAAATTGTTCAAAGCTACTGCCACACATAGTTGTTCAGTAATTGTTTATTCCATGCAAAATATATTTAACATACTGTGGATTCGTTAGTATTTTTTGGGATACTAATTTTAGTGGATTTTGATTGTACTAGTATAGGTCAATCAAATTTAAATGTTCAATGGAGTACACATTTTCTATCAACTTGCAATGTAGACTTTGGTAAAACCAAAAAGTCAAATATCCACAAAAACCTGTACCCATGAAAAATAAATGAATCCAAAGTAGATCATACCATTATGTCAATTTAGTTAAGATCCAACTATTCTAATTATATAATATTCTAATTATATAATTAAATAAGTATGAACTATTATTTTTTAAGAAAGAGAGGACAGTTTTTCACATCTGTATTTTTTCTTCTTTATGTGAATTCTGTTGCATTTGAGTAAGCAGCGAACTATTTGGTGGTTCAGTTAAGAAGAAAACAGATCATGTAATTTCTTTTTCAGAATCTAAATCTTCATGAGTAATGTGATTGGTTAAACATCCAAGGTACAGAACCTTTTTAATCAATCAGCAAAGTTTGGTATAAACTCTTGTGAAAAATTACACAGAATTCATTAGATTCTGAAAACATGGAACCAGGCGAATTGCTACTTTTAATAGTAAATATAAGGACACAACATAATGACATTTAATAAAAACCTCATGCCAGTAAATGATTTTTTTTTCAAGAAAAAAAGGTTCATGCTAATATTGGAAATAACTGCAGTTAGTATCTTTAAGAGATGTCAGGTAAGTACCCTATCCAACAAGAAAGTTGTGGAATTTATAATATTTAAGGTCACATGAAAACAGAAAATGTTTGAAGAATATGAATTTTATCATGCATCTGATTATATAATGATAAAAATGTCTTGCTTATGGTTTATTAGTAAATTAGAATTACCAAACAGTTGTAATTTCAAAAACATCACTTGAATATATATTCTAAACAATAAAATACACAAGTTTGTTATGTGAAGACATTCTTGATATCAAAAACCAAATCTGAAAACTAGCATGACCAGTTTGATTAGATTTCTGAACCTTTTCATCATTTCTGTTAATTTATCCTTCTGTATACACTTGCTTTCCAAAATATTTATCTTTAAACTTTGGGACCTAATAAAGAAGACAATGTCAAGTCCATTGTCTCTGAGTGCTATAACATCTCAAAGAGTCCATCTCCAATTGTTTTATATACAATTTAATATTCAATTATATTCCTTATTATTAGTTCATCAATCTTTAATAGAAGTATGGTATATTATAATTAAAATTATGTGGTATGAATTTGCAAATTCTAAATTATTTTCTCTGTTTAACTCTTTCAAGACAAACAATATATTACCTGCTTAAAATCTATAAATATACATTAAAAAAACAACATCCAAAGCATTACACCAAAACAACAGAGTGTCTTACCTTCCATAGACATAAGTAATAGGTTTTGGCTTCTCTGTTTCAATCTTGTTAAGTAATGGCGTAAATATTCTCCAGGCTTCATATAATTCATCAGATCTAACGAAGTTTATCTGGATACCAGAAAATACATCTAAAATCAACCTCTCATAGGCATCTGGAAGTTTGAGATCCTGTCAATTATAAGTAATTCTATATGAAACACCTTATTTTTTCAATTTAAATGCATATAAAAATAAAAAGATGTGGTATGATTGCCTAGCTATGAGACAATTCTACACAAGAAATCAAATAATGTTATTTTGCAGAAGTCCTATTTCTTGCTAAATACTTTCTACTTCACAAACCGTTTTTGTTTTAATTGGTCTCATCCATGCAGTCTTTTTCATCAATCTATTAAGAATTCTTGATGTTGCACAATATGATATGAGTTTATACAATAATTTAAGACAATCGTACAGTGACCATCAGTAATTTATATATTTTCCCTCAAATATCAAAGTACATGTCTAATATAACTTCTTCATGTTTAACATGGTTTAAAATTACAAATTCTTCTTCACATGGAGAAATTCTACAATTAATCGACCAGTACTAAACTTTAAAAATTAGTTTCTTATAAACTAAGGACTTCAAATAAGTACATGCATTCCCATCTATAAATTACATCTCTTGATTTATGTACTATAGAACTTGCCTTGTATCTAGAAGAATAAGAGAGATCCAGCTCTGTTTCCTCACAGTTGAAAGACATCCCTGGTGACTTTGCCATCATTTTTAGATACACAGCTTCATCTGGCTGTACTCTTATTACCAATTCATTTCTCTTTACCTCCCCATCAGGGAAAATATCTCCAGCAACATCTTTGAATTGTATCCTCACTTCTGCTTTCCTTTCATTCAATGCTGAAGAAGAACAGTTAACAGGCTATTATTTGAACTTGGAATTATTTTTAATTATGGAATTCGCATAATTTCTTGTGTTTAAATTTTTTTTATAAATTCCATGTTTATTTTGTATTATGATCTTTTGAGCGGTTAATAACACTTTCCATACAATGTATTTTGGTTAGATAGTGTTGTGCGCGGCACAGTACATTCTATTGAAAATATACTATTTTCTTTGTAATAGAAAGTGTTGTGCGCAGCACAGAACATTTCAGTACAGAATAATCATGGAATTTATTGAAAATTTCAATAACAAGAAATCAAGCAAATTCCATAGTTAAAAATAATTCCAAGTTCAAATAATAGACTGTTAGTTAGTGTTTTACACTATGCATGAACCAGGTACCAGGAATAAATTGAATTTCCATTCTTGAGATTACAATTTCCATTTATCCTTCAGTCGTAATTAAACCTAGATGACATTGGGTATTCAGTTTAAGTCATTTTTGCTGATATAGCTCATAACTCTGCAGTATATTTAAGCATCCCCATCTTTTAGCGCTACTGATGAAGTTAAATCCAGAGAAGCATTTTGGAAGTGCAAAATTTTAAAGTGTTTACATGGTGTGATATCACTGAAGAAGAATTTTTCAAGATGTTTAACTCTTCAAAAGTAAAAGCTAGGATTCATACGTTATCTATTTTGTATGTAACCATATTCTTAAAACTGAGCAGCCTTTCAATAATAAGGTCAAAAGTAATGCCCATAAATCTGGTACAGTAAAGATTTGTCTTTAGTTTTCAGAAATGTCTGATGTGTAATGTAATGGTTCCAATTGACTCTATTATTGCATAAATCTGTTTGACAAAGACCATGAAGACCATCTTTCTATTTTAAATATATACTTGCCTTTTCCACATCTAAGTATAAAAGGTACACCATCCCATCTCTCATTTTTCACATGCAACACAGCAGTAGCAAATGTAGGAGTTACAGATCCTGAAAATAAACAAAAGCTTTGTGAACAAAAATTAAAATATAAAATATGAAACATCTGTACCATATTCTGCATGTCTCACAGAGATAAAAAAAAAAACTAGAGGCTCTAAAGAGCCTGTGTCGCTCACCTTGGTCTAAGTGAATATTAAAACAATGGACACAGATGGATTCATGAAAAAATTGTGTTTTGGTGATGGTGATGTGTTTGTAGATCTTACTTTAATAAACATTCTTGCTGCTTACAATTATCTCTATCTATAACAGTTCTTTCTGTGGAAAATGTTATTGAAAATTTTCAAATTTTAAGAAAATTGTTAAAAGTTGACTATGAAGGGCAATAACTCCTTAGGGGGTCAATTGACTATTTTGGTCGTACTGACTTATTTTTACTTCTTACTTTGCTGTTTACAGTTTATCTCTATCTATAATAATATTCAAGATAATAACAAAAAAACAGCAAAATTTCCTCAAAATTACCAATTCAGGGGCAGCAACCTAACAACCGATTATTTGATTCATCTGAAAATTCCAGGGCAGATAGATCGTGACCTGATCAACAATTTTACTTCCTGTCAGATTTGCTCTTAATGCTTTGGTTTTTGAGTTAAAAGCCAAAAACTGCAATTTACCCCCATGTTCTATTTTTAGCCATGGCGGCCATCTTGGTTTGTTGGCCGATTTACCTGACACATTTTTTTAACTAGATACCCCAATGATGATTATGGCTAAGTTTGGTTTAATTTGGCCCAGTAGTTTCAGAGGAGAAGATTCTTCTAAAAGATTACTAAGATTTACGAAAAATGGTTAAAAATTAACTATAAAGGGCAATAAATCCTAAAGTGGTCAACTGACCATTTTGGTCATGTTGACTTATTTGTAGATCTTACTTTGATGAACATTATTGCTGTTTACAGTTTATCTCTATCTATAATAATATTCAAGATAATAACCAAAAACAGCAAAATTTCCTTAAAATTACCATTTTAGGGGCAGCAACCCAACAACGAATTGTCCGATTCATCTGAAAATTTCAGGGCAGATGGAACTTGACCTGATGAACATTATTACCCCACGTCAGATTTGCTCTAAATGCTTTGGTTTTTGAGTTATAAGCCAAAAACTGCATTTTACCCCTATGTTCTATTTTTAGCCATGGCGGCCATCTTGGTTGGTTGGCCGGGTCACCGGACACATTTTTTAAACTAGATACCCCAATGATGATTATGGCCAAGTTTGGTTAAATTTGGCCCAGTAGTTTCAGAGGAGAAGATTTTTCTAAAAGATTACTAAGATTTACGAAAAATGGTTAAAAATTGACTATTAAGGGCAATAACACCTAAAGTGGTCAACTGACCATTTTGGTCATGTTGACTTATTTGTAGATCTTACTTTGCTGACCATTATTGCTGTTTACAGTTTATCTCTATCTATAATAATATTCAAGATAATAACCAAAAACAGCAAAATTTCCTTAAAATTACCATTTCAGGGGCAGCAACCCAACAACGGAATGTCCGATTCATCTGAAAATTTCAGGGCAGATAGATCTTGACCTGATGAACAATTTTACCCCCATGTCAGTTTTGCTCTAAATGCTTTGTTTTTGAGTTATAAGCCAAAAACTGCATTTTACCCCTATGTTCTATTTTTAGCCATGGCGGCCATCTTGGTTGGTTGGCCGGGTCACCGGACACATTTTTTAAACTAGATACCCCAATGATGATTATGGCCAAGTTTGGTTAAATTTGGCCCAGTAGTTTCAGAGGAGAAGATTTTTGTAAAAGTTAACGCCGGACGATGGACGCAGGACGACGACGGACGACGGACGACGGACGCCAAGTGATGAGAAAAGCTCACTTGGCCCTTCGGGCCAGGTGAGCTAATAAGGTCATAATAAATTTTAATTGTCTAACAAGTAAAAGTGTTCAGTGATGAATCTGAAAACAAACGCATCACACTGTATAGCTGTGTATATCCTTAACCACCAGGTTTACTTACATACTGGCCTAAAACTGTATCCTTTATATCTACTAACTATGGTGTGACAATTACCTTTAGGAACTGTAGGATCATCAAGATAACCTTGAGCCTCATCTCCTTTACCACCAGGTTTACCTACATACTGGCCTAAAATTGTATCCTTTATATCTACTAACTATGGTGTGACAATTACCTTTAGGAACAGTAGGATCATCAAGATAACCTTGTGTCTCATATCCTTTACCACCAAGCTTACCTACATACTGGCCTAAAATTGTATCCTGTATATCTACTGACTATGGTGTGACAATTACCTTTAGGAACAGTAGGATCATCAAGGTAACCTTGAGCCTCATCTCCTTTACCACCAGGTTTACCTACATACTGGCCTAAAATTGTATCCTTTATATCTACTAACTATGGTGTGACAATTACCTTTAGGAACAGTAGGATCATCCAGATAACCTTGAGCCTCATCTCCTTTACCACCAGGTTTACCTACATACTGGCCTAAAATTGTATCCTTTATATCTACTAACTATGGTGTGACAATTACCTTTAGGAACAGTAGGATCATCCAGATAACCTTGAGCCTCATCTCCTTTACCACCAGGTTTACCTACATACTGGCCTAAAATTGTATCCTTTATATCTACTGACTATGGTATGACAATTACCTTTAGGAACTGTAGGATCATCCAGATTACCTTGAGCCTCATCTCCTTTACCACCAGGTTTACCTACATACTGGCCTAAAATTGTATCCTTTATATCTACTGACTATGGTATGACAATTACCTTTAGGAACTGTAGGATCATCCAGATAACCTTGAGGCTCATCTCCTTTACCACCAGGTTTACCTACATACTGGCCTAAAATTGTATCCTTTATATCTACTAACTATGGTGTGACAATTACCTTTAGGAACAGTAGGATCATAAAGATAACCTTGAGCCTCATCTCCTTTACCACCAAGCTTACCTATATACTGGCCTAAAACTGTATCCTTTATATCTACTGACTATGGTATGACAATTACCTTTAGGAACTGTAGGATCATCAAGATAACCTTGAGCCTCATCTCCTTTACCACCAGGTTTACCTACATACTGGCCTAAAATTGTATCCTTTATATCTACTGACTATGGTATGACAATTACCTTTAGGAACAGTAGGATCATCAAGATAACCTTGAGCCTCATCTCCTTTACCACCAAGCTTACCTATATACTGGCCTAAAACTGTATCCTTTATATCTACTGACTATGGTGTGACAATTACCTTTAGGAACTGTAGGATCATCAAGATAACCTTGAGTCTCATCTCCTTTACCACCAGGTTTACCTACATACTGGCCTAAAATTGTAGCCTCATCTCCTTTACCACCAAGTTTACCTACATACTGGCCTAAAACTGTATCCTTTATATCTACTGACTACGGTATGACACTTACCTTTAGGAACAGTAGGATCATCCAGATAACCTTGAGCCTCATCTCCTTTACCACCAGGTTTACCTACATACTGGCCTAAAACTGTATCCTTTATATCTACTGGCTGGATGCTCTTCAATACTTTAACCTGAAATACAAAAATAAATGTTTAAGCAGAATGTCTGTTTTTATAATTTAAGTAGTAATTTTTATAACGTCCTTTGGTGTGTAAGACACATTCATGCATAGTACGCACCCCCCTTTTCACTATACTATATCAAATTCTAGCCAGGTACTAAAAGACATACAAGCCTGCAAGGGAATAAAATGAACTTCTATAATCCGACATCCCAATAGATAACAGACCTTTTCATTACGTATGTCCTCAGCATTTGTAGTAGGTGGTTTTTCCATAGCTACTAGGGTTAGTATCTGCATTAAATGATTCTGCATCACATCTCTGTTAAATAAAAATTATATAAATATATACCCAATCCAAATTAATATTTATAAACCATATGAAGTTCATGGGTACAATGTAGATTCTTATTCCAAATCGACATCATTTCATATAGGATAAATATATTTTATTTGAGTGTCACACATTTATTGATACAGTACATATACAAAATGACAACTTTTCTTTGGCTTAAACAATAAAAATGTTTGGTCCAAAATATATACAATATAATGTCAAAATGAAGTTTAACGCTTTTAAATTGATATTATATGTATCATGGCAAAACAATCTAAGCTACTTTCAATCAACAAAAAATATTGTTATTTCAAATTAACATAGCTAAAACCATTTCCTCCTTCAACAGCATCTACATAATTGGTTATTGTTTTTATTTTTGAGGTAATGTTACTGTCTTAATGTTCAATGATGTATATGTATTTATCAAATATCTTACAACTCCTTTTATTTAAGGAATGACTGTAATATTTTTTCTGTCTTTGAAGAAATAACATAAAAAATTTGGTGCACACTGAATAACGCGCGTAGTGGGTTATTTAACAGTGTGCACCACATTTTTTATGTTATTTCTTCAAAGACAGAAAAAATATTACAGTCATTCCTTATTAATTTTTTATTATTCATAATAAACCATGAAAAATGTTGTTGACGTCACGGTCACATGACTAAATTATGTCTATGGGATAACAACAAAATAACGTCAGCCAATCAGAAGTCGTGTTACATAGATTTAACACAGATAACTATGATCATTTAATAATAACTGGTACCTGATGATTCCAAACTCATCAAAGTATCCACCTCTTCCTTGGGTACCAAATGGTTCTTTAAAGCTAATAACAACAGAAGCTATTCCATCTCTGTTCCAGACAGGACTAAAAATTCTGTTGGCAAATCTGCAAAGAAGATACTGTATATATAAAGATGAAATATTAAAAAACATTCCAATGCATGAGGCAGAAAATCAAAGGAGTAGGTCCGGTAAGGGCCGATTTAACTGATTTAGTCATTAAAAACGCTCCAATTCAAGCTTAAATATGAAAAATCCATCTAATATGCCAAAAAACGTCACTTTTCAGATGGTATTTGTCCGGTAAGGGCCGATTTTGGCCTCAAATTTCAAGTTCATCTAACGAAAGATTTTGGACACTTTTTAAACACTTAAGTGTCTATTTCAATTGATTCAATAAGTTTTTGGGAAAGATTTTAACTGATTTAGTCATTAAAAACGCTCCAATTCAAGCTTAAATATGAAAAATCCATCTAATATGCCAAAAAACGTCACTTTTCAGATGGTATTTGTCAAAAAAGAAAGTGGCCTCATCCGTGTTCATCCTCAACCTTTACATATGTTATGTATTATTACCAAATACAACTTACATTTCAATATTATGAATGAACACGAATGCGGCCACTTTCATTTAAGATGGAAACCGTCTAAAATTTAAATAAAATGCTAAAATTGTGAAGATTTCAGTAATTTAGCATGACTTAATGATGCTAGTACCCGATATATGTACATTGTATTGTCAAAAACAGCCCATATTTATGTAGCAGAAGCATTCTACTTTCCAGTAAATATCTAAAAGATTACATTTTCACAATTTTGTAAAACTGCTATATTTTGGGGCCAAAAAGGGGTCTTACTGAACCTTCTCCTTTCAAACTTATACATATATTCTTTCACTACATTTTAAAAAGGCAATGCAAAATTAGATGAAGTCCAGATTCCCCAATCACTTTTAGAATAGAGTTATTACTATTTAAAACAGGTATGTTTCAAACCAAAAAGCTGGGAAGCGAAAGGCATAAAATATTTAAAACAGTTAAGATGAAAAAGTATGTTACCAGTGGCGGATCCAGAAATTTTCATAAGAGGGGGCCCACTGGCTGCCTAAAAGGGGGCGCTCTTGCCATGCTTCAGTGATTCCCTATAGAAACAAACTAGTTTTTTTCCCAAAAAAGGGGGGCCCGGGCCCCCTGAAAAACCTGCAAAACTCTGTCCTTGGTAACAGACAAAAAATTTGACTAAGGACAACTTTACCTATAAAGGAAGTCACAGTTTGAGTATTATACAATACAATATACTGCTTTTGACGTATCAAATTCTCTACATGGCCACCTGATGATTCAATTTTAATAGAATTACCAAAAACAGATCTCTATTTGTTCCATATACATTTGTACAAAAATGACCCTATGAGGATGAGATATCTAAAATTGTCTACCCTACTAAACGTTATTTAGCCTTAGAAGCCTTAGAAGGGTTGGCAATTTCAGATATCTCAAGACTCATAGGGCTGTTTTATTATACAATCAATGGCATTAATCAGCAGTGAATAATAAGGTTATTAGCCAATATAAATACCAAATTATACTGTGAGGTGATAATTTAAATTGTATACCTTAAAACCATGAGATTCTGTACCATTTCTTTCCCAAGGTAATGATCTATCCTGTATAGCTCCTCCTCTTTAAATAATGCTGACAGATGATTGGACAGTCTGTTTGATGATTCTAAATCTTTTCCAAAAGGTTTCTCAACAATCACTCTTGTCCATTTATCACTGAAATAAATTATATTTTATGTATGAAGCAGATTAAGATTTCAGAACTATACATTAATGATTGAGGAAAAATGAAGGAACCTTAAGTGAGCAAGCACAAATACTTCACAAATGCCATATATTTTTAATATGAAATTTTCAAACGGCTCCCCATCTGAAAAAAATCCAACCAATTTCGGAGAGGAAAATGCTGCAAAAAATGAACACATGCATGTATCAATTCTTTCATGACATATGGAAAGAGTCAACCAAAATTAAAATGAAGATTCCACAATGACTTTTTTATGAAATATTAAAGTAAAAATATTCAGGAAAGTTTTTCATAAATTTTAAATAAAGTTTAACATTAAATTTACAATTCTATGAAAATACAGCAAAAGATTGATTGATTTAAGTGTTTAACACCAATTTAGTCACTATTGTGCTATTTTGTGGGGTTCAGGTTGTATTGGTGAATGGAGCTCAAGTGCCCAGAAAGAACTACCAGCCTTCTACATGAAAACTGACAATCCTAGCCAAATAAGATTGGAGTCGAGACTTACCTCTTTGACATACATGTAGCTTTTAGATTGAGGGTGACAGATTCATACACAGTCGGTGGAAGAGCTAGATAAAACCTTACCTCTTTGACATACATATAGCTTTTAGATTGAGGGTGACAGATTCATACACAGTAGGTGGAAGAGCTAGATAAAACCAGTGGCGGATCCAGGGGGTGGTCCCACGGCGCACCGGACCACCCCTATGACGAACCTCAAATTTTTTTTAAAGTGTCTATTTTTTCATTAACTAGCTAATTAACAAATTAACAAATTAACACTTAAGATCAATCCTTTCATCGCACTAATTGGTTATGGATTATCTGGATACCTGGAGGTGTCACAATGATAGAATACGGATCAATGCGTTTCACCTGCATACATGTAATTAAATTGTCAAAACAGCTTGTCAACATGAAGAAGTTGACTTCTTATTTTGAAAGGTAAATAAAACAAAAATTTGTATTTTTAAGTGAAATTTCCATATATAATTGCATTGTCCAACTAACGGAGTCTCGTCTCGGTTTTAAATTTCATTTATGTACATTTTGAAAAAACAATCATTATGAATGAATTAAATTAAATTTGTTTATCTATCTCTTTGAGCCCCCCCCCCCCCCTTTCCTCCTTTTCTCCTCCCTTTTCCTTCCTAAAAGCTTTAAATGTTTAAGCACGACTGAATGACCTACTATATATTTTAGGTCGTCAAGCTGCCCTAGTCCCAAACGCAAGTTGGAGCAAGATGACAATGTTCAGCCTAGAAAACGTCACAATTCAAATCTAGATGAACTTTGTGATAGTCGAGGGAGCTCATCTGAGGAGTCACTTTTTGATACAATTGTTAAACCTTCATGTTCACACGCTTGAGACATTGCATTTTTCTACTAAATATGATGTTGGTAATTTTTCATATAAACAGCAACTCAGTGAAGAACCTCTTTTAGATATGGCCTATGCTCACGACAGGCTTACAAAACATTTTGGTAAAGACGGTAAAGAGGCCAAAATATCACATGAATTTGCTAGGGAAAAGGCACTCAATTTTCTTGCTGTGATGGAAAATACCAAAGATAATATTAGAACTCAATCAAACACAAAAAATGCCGAAGTTGTAAGAAAAAATCGCGAAATCTTGTCCTCTGTTATCAAATGTGTGATTTTATGTGGGAGGCAAAATTTGACTTTACGAGGGCACAGAGATGAATCCAAGCATATTGTTGACAAAAACACTAATATTGGCCTTGCTGGACTTTCATACCATTCAATATTCATTTGGGACCACCCCCAAATTTTTTTCTGGATCCGCCACTGAAAACCTTACCTCTTTGACATACATATAGCTTTTAGATTGAGGGTGACAGATTCATACACAGTTGGTGGAAGAGCTAGATAAAACCTTACCTCTTTGACATACATATAGCTTTAAGATTGAGGGTGACAGATTCATACACAGTCGGTGGAAGAGCTAGATAAAACCTTACCTCTTTGACATACATGTAGCTTTTAGATTGAGGGTGACAGATTCATACACAGTTGGTGGAAGAGCTAGATAAAACCTTACCTCTTTGACATACATGTAGCTTTTAGATTGAGGGTGACAGATTCATACACAGTCGGTGGAAGAGATAGATAAAACCTTACCTCTTTGACATACATGTAGCTTTTAGATTGAGGGTGACAGATTCATACACAGTTGGTGGAAGAGCTAGATAAAACAATCTATTACAGCTGCCTTTTTGTTCTATGGCTTTGTTCAGTTTAGAGAAATCCCCAGGAGAGTCGTAACTACCAGCTATGTATTCATTGATTTTGAAAAATTGCTCTACTTTTTGTTCCTCTCCATTTTTTACCTAAAAACAAAGAAAATACATACCTACAATGAGGGAAGTATCATACAAATAAACAGAAAAAAACAGCTGAACAGTGAGATATTGCTTGAAAATAATACACAATGTATTCTGTGTATTCTGTAAACAGGAAGTTGGTGAGCAATGGTTGTGAAAACACATCACAAGGTATAGCATGCTCACATGAAGGTTGCTTTCAAATTTCAATCCAGAGAGCCTCAATTCTAAGTTCCATAACAAAATTATCCTGAGGATACATTTATTCCTTACAATGCATGTAATCATTTTCAAAATATAAAATGTGATGTTCATTTTTAGAAATACTTGAAAATTTACTTTACTAGGAATAAAAGATGGTGTAGACGTCACTGATATACAGCAATTGGACAACACAGGAAAAATCATAAAACTCATCTAAGAGCCAAAAAAACGTCTTCAAGAATAGTAGAGACATGTAGTCAATTTACCATTAAGCTTAAAATTGTCCAAATTGTAGATGGTTGTAAATAAATCTAAGAGAGACAGACTGCTGAAGATTTTCTTAACACTAAGCACCTTATATATGTAATCAAGAACAACCATTGACAAAGTTCTGGGCTTTGGAGATGCTCATAGAATGCACAAGGATGTGAAAAACATTCTAGTCATCAATGCTCTGCCTTTTTTTATTTATACATGTAACACTTGTGTTTCTGTTTACCTTCATGAAGGGCAGTGCTTTCTTTTTGATATCATCCACAGTAAGCTTACTTCTGGAATAACCAATAAAATATGTCTTTGGTGGTAACAATCCATCTCTAAACAGCCACCTACAAACATAAAGTTGTGTTATTTACTTTGTGCTACAAATAAAATGTGCATTTGGTGAAAAAGTCAATTAAAAACTTTAAGCTTAAAATTTCTATTTACTTACATTTGTTTAATTAAACAACTCTGGGGCGGATCCAGCAAATTAAAAAATAAAGGGGTGTGTGTCCCAACCCAGGATAAAGGGGGTGGGTGGGGGGTAACTATATGTTCCCATTCAAATGCATTGAACGTCAAAAATAAAATGGGGGGGGGGGGGGGGGTTGCTTACCAATGTCAGAATTATTTTTTATCCCTATCAAGCTGAAGCTTACCACAAACATCATGAACATTAAAATTGTCTTAAATATTGGAGATTACCACAACACTAAGATATTTCATGTTATACTTTTAATATCATCTCTCCTGATATGCACTTGGAAATTATTAGGACCAGCCTTATCATATTTATGTATTTCAACAGATGGTTTACCAAAATTCAAACATATTTGCCTTTAAAATATTTCATCGAAAAAAAACATTATTATATGTAATACAAGCAAAACAGCATGCATAACACTTTTTATAGAAATTTTTTCATATCATTTTTGTCAATTCAACTTTTACCTCAGAGTACAAAGGATTATTTGTTTTTCATTTTCTCACGATGAAAAGTTACTTTTAAAAAATAATAAGGGAAAAACAAACAAAGGGTTACAAAATAGAATGAAACACTATCTTTTAATAATTTATCATGGTTCATTTTAATTTTAAATGTCACGAAAATTTGAAATTGAGCTTTCTTTATAAACCAAAGCTAAATATTTGAAATATTTTTTATTTGTTTTTCAAGGGTCCAGTTTAAGCCTTTTTATATACTGGCCAGCGGGACTAGTGGACTGAAAAATATACTAGTCGTGCAGGACTTCAAAAATGGCATTCATATGTCAAACACCAATATAAATGATAGATGTTCATTTTTATTTTCATGCTTTCTTATACACATGTACATAAATGTAAGGCAAGTAAAAGAGAGTCTTGATCCTGATTTTGATAAAGGCTTTGATAATCTCAATGATTTTCTTTATCACAATCAGGATCATGGACAGAAAAAATGTCAACATTGTCTTCAACATCACCACAATCCTATACTTTATTCCCTTAGATTTTTTGTGCAGTTCTGATTGTTCATGAGCAAATTTTTTTATGTAAACAAACTAAGATTGTGATGCAACCAGCGATTTTTATTGACAAAAACCACCAGTTGACAAAATCTACTGGTCCGACGTAAAGTCTACTGGTCTTAGAACACCAGTCCAGCGCTAATTTTGATCCCTGTTTTTATTTTTCAACAACATTATTAATATGTTGTAAATAAAACATAACACTAAGACAATTTCAATTTTGACCAACTCTAATTATTTTAACAGGAACTTCATTGTGATCATTTGTCAACATAAATTTTTCAATTTTTTACATACATGCATCATAATTTTTTTTGGATCTAGAATCCAGGCAATTTTCATCATGATGCATATAGAAACAAACAGAATTACAAAAAGGTAAGAAACCATTAAGCATGAAAAATCTATTTTATAAAGATAAGAAGATGTGGTATGATTGCAATTGAGACATATATCTACCAAAGTTCAAATGAAATGGATGTAACGCAATTTAAGGCAATTGTACAGACAGTTGAAAATATTCAAATGTCATGTTTCTACAACACACCTCTCTTTAAATAGCACTAAGATGTCTTTTTTGTGTACCTTTAAAGGGATGATTTTGGGATTACTTACCAAAGTGTAGGGTATATTTTCTTCTTTGCAAGATCTCCCTACAATAAATAAAAGAAATACAGCTTAATATATTTTTTTTCATATTTGTTAACCACTTTTTTTCCAAAAAAAGCAAACAAAGTTCATTTTTATAAAATTTCCATTATTTTATCTCATACATGTCATAAGGAGTTGATTAACAATATCACTTATCTTACTCATATCATTCTTGATGCTTACAGTTTCTCTCAATCTATTTAATTTTGGATCATGGTTCAGACAAACATGAAACTGGCAATAAATCCTGAAATGTCAGCTGTCTGATAATTTTAGGAAATAGTAACATGGTAAGTAGATGGATCTTGTCATTCATAGAATTTATGTCCATTTAATATTTTCTCTAAATCTTATATAATTTCACAATAAAACAACTGTGTCCATTTAAATTCTAGCAAAAAAGGTTTTTTTTCAAATTTTTTTTTTAACAAAAATGAAGGTTTTCCAAAAACTACAGTTGTGTTTCCCTTTTTCACCATGAGAACAATAAAAATCATAAAACATAATTTTAGGAATATATCTCTGATTAATTTTACCCTTGTGCTATTTTTTTTTTAAAGAAATCCAGTCAAACCAATTTTGAATTATTGAACAATTAATCAAATGTTTGATTAAGAACTTTTTAAATAAACATTAGGTCCCATAACTCAATTACAACTAATAGAAAATAGAAAAACTTTTTTTATATAATCATGATTAACTCTTTGCATAAACAAAACCAATTATCTATATTCATGAAGGCGATCTTGAATTGTCAAACAAGAGACAGACAGACAGAGTGATTTTGTAGAGCACCTCTAAATTTGGCCCTTATATTCTGATATTAGTCATAAAACACACATACTTAACCATGTGCAAATATCTAAGACTTTTTATTTACTTATGTCAGCTAAAATCTTTAAATATTAACTAAACTACTTTAATTGACCTTTCTTTATTTTAAAACAAGATGTCATGAAATTAAATATTTTATTACTTTCAGCTTTTTTTAAAGACTACTGGGGCATAAGTAACAATAAATCTTATCAAACTTCATGCATGCTTAGATCTTATGTTGTATATGACATCCTGTTACAAACTTCCTAGTACCGGTATATACCTATGTATGTATGTGTGTGTCATTGTATATTGTATATATATGTAAAGTAAGCTAACAACATGGACAAAATCTACTACCATCTAGACATCTATATGGAAATAAAGAAGAAATAAGGTGTTTTATCCTGTCAACTGGTTATTGATTTCACGTTATTTTAATCATCGTATAATTGCGACATTATTGAATATTTCTAGACTTTAGTTAATCATTTACAAACTTCATTACCATATAAAACCAATAATTTACTGACTTTGAACAGTTGGTTAAAATAAAACTTTTTTCATAAGGAGATGTGGGTTGGAATTGCCAATGAGACAACAACCCCAAAACACCAAACAAAAACCCCAGAAAAGATGAGCCTAACAAACAATCCTGAACAACAAAGAAATAATTTAATCAAGTATACTATAACATGTATAAGTCAGTCTCTTAAATTGCTCAATAATCTAGACACTTTGTGAATAAACATCATGGACTAGTAAAGATATGCCTTCAATACTTTTATGTTACAGACTTTTGACTCCAACGGCAACCTTTATACTTTTTTCGCTAACTTACCTATTCTGTAATAAGACATCCTGGTATTCTGTTAAGTTAGAGCAACCAAAGAAAGTAAAATCAAACATATAATCAGTTCAAGTGTGGGTCAAAGTATACTGTGTATTCTTTTATTTTCTTGAGTACCAATTTTTGTGGATTATGAAAAACTTGGATGTTCGTTGAACATTGAATTTCATGGTTCACCTGTACCACCGAAATCCATCAAGGTTGTTATCCAACGAATAATAATGATTCCACAGTAATTTCTACTAATAATTTTTTGTGTTGTATAATAATAACAAAACAGAACTTATATAAATGCAACATTGTGGCAAATTTTTCAAATAATGCTTTTTCATCTAGTACTACACATGATTGATGGCGTTGATAAGAGTTTATTTATACTTACGTTTTAGGTTCTGACAATATTTATAGAATTCATTATTTAATTAAAAACAAATGATGACCTGGATGCATAAATCACCATTTGGGAATTATCCATAACTGCCTTATAACAGTGCAAACTGTTTAAATTATATCTTTCTATGCCAAAAAATAATTTTTCAACAGCTGCAATACAAACCACACTCGCCAATTTTATACTGTAAGCTATATACATGTAAATATATATGTATGCTATAATTGCAACCATACGTTTTCAGATGAAAGTCAGCATGCAATACTTCATCTCATCTTCATGAATATGATAGCACAAAAAAGAGGAGGGGGCAACAATCAGCTTACAATGCTATTGGTCTATTCAAAAATAATTATTCATTTAAATACAAATTTGCATATATTTGCCACCATTTACCTCTGCTAATGTCTGAAACACAATTTCAAAGGTATCAATAAGCTACTGAGTATAAAATTACTATAAACAATGATAATCAAGCATTCTGTGAGTGTTGCACAGTAATATATATACATGTAGTCCTCTGCCAGTTAAAAATTCCTTGTACTAGAACCAAATTCTAACTTGATCTATAACTTGTCATTGTGTAAACATTATAACAAATATGAAGTCAATTTCTTCAAGCATGACGAAAAACATTGTATTGAAAACTGATTATATAAGTGAATTTTCTAAGTCCAAGGGACTTAACTCTGCACAAAATCATCAGACCAGAACATATTTCAAACTTGAACTGTATACCTTTTATCAAAATCAATATCTTACAGCATGAAGAAAATAAATGGGGAATGTGTCAATGGGACAAAGATGATGCCCTGCTTGCAGTTGCATATTATATAACATGTATAAAGTTATAAACGAGCATAACTCTAAATGTTAAAGTCACATCACCAAAATTTATACTTGATCTGAGTTTGTGGTAATAAGCATTGTGTATCAGTTTCACAACATTTAGTTGCGGCAAACTAAAGTTAGAAACTAAAAATTCATCCACTTTTTCCATTTGTAAAGGGGCATATCTCTAGAACGATTAAAGTCACACCACTAATATTCAAACTTGATCTGTATCATGTGTATTGTGGTAATGAACATTGTGTATAAGTTTCAAAACATTTGGTTTATGCAAACTTAAGTAAGAGAACTAAATGTTGAATTTTTCCATTTATAAAGGGGCATAACTCTAGAACTATTGAAGCCACACCAGCAAAATTTAATCTTGATCTGTATTGTGTGGTAATAAACATTGTGTATACGTTTCATAACATTTCAAACATGAACTGTAACTTGTTTTAATGTCACTATATACCCATTATCAAATCAAGATCTTCAAGAATGACGAAAAAAAGTGCAGAAAACAGATTGTTTGAGTGAATTAAGTTCAAGAGCCATCACTGCACAAAATCATCAGACCGGAACAAAATTTAAAATCTTCAAGCATGAACTTAAAAAGTGTGGACAGACAGACAGACTGCAAACCTAAAGTCCCCTTCGACTTTGTCAGTAGAAGACTAATAAGCAAACTACAGCGTTCTTTTAACTCAGTATGGTCCACCCTTTTATTGGCCTCAGGTAAGATAAGTTGTATAAGTAACTGTGTTACTCTCATTGTACATGTAATCAATAAACAATGATAAAGTAGTTATTTCAGAAGTAAAACTTACTTCCTGGTCTGCCCTTTTCGGCTGTGAAATTCAACGGAAAGAAATGTAATGTTGAAAGATTTGAAAAGTCTAAGGATTTGTATAATACTTTTTTTACTAATCATGCTGATAGAGACCCTTCAAATGTCTAAGTACAAATGTATATGAAACAGATAATGATGTACATATCACTGGATCAGCTAGACTCTTAAAATTCATCTTGCTTTAAGCATGTTAAGGTTACAACCTTAAAAATGATGTGAAAGATGCGTTCAAAAATGTATATCCCCTGCTAGCTACTATATGGTAGTATGCCTACATTAGGCTAGCATGGGGATGTGTCACAAATTTCAAAATCTATTAAAATTTTCCACCTTAATCCTGTTAATTTCAATCATTTCTATCATAATTAAGGATAACTAGGGTTTGCAAGTGTCTTCTTTTATAACCAGTGTCAAAAAATTATTTTTTATGTACAATGTATCTTGTTACTTCAATTACTTATAACATTAAAACATAACATTAAAAATGTTTACCATTTCATTTTTTATACATGTAATTATTCAGAAATTATTTAACAGACTATTGAATTATCATCAAACTTTAGATTGACTCATTGGAATGAATTTGCAAGTTGAATAAACTAGTAGTGTCAAAATATAGGACAAGAAATAAAACAACACTTTATAATACATAGAAATCTATGTGTACATGTATATGTGCATTAGCGTAAACAACAAGATAAACAATTTGCACAATGACTGTCAAACAGGAATATTCTTATGTGTCTTCGTTTGATCTAATCTCTTACTTGCATAGCGCATGTGGGAGATAAAATTCAAATATCTTGTACAACTAAAAGAAATGAGAAAGAAGAAATGCAGTACAACTGAAAGCATTTAACAATGACATTTCAGATCAATGTCATCGTTTTTAGGGACTAACAACACAAAGTGTACTTACCGATGCACCTAAAACAACAAAAACATGAGATGCTGCTCCACCCTCATAGGCTAATTCATCCCTCAGGATGGAAAGCATATCAACTTTCCCTTGCACTGCCATTTTTCCAAAATACTCGTCTGCTACAGGAAGTAAAATGTCGACTTCCGTTTCCCTAAAAGTGGGCGTGTCACATTTAAGACCCCTCTGTTTTTCTAATTCTTTTTTGTATTGCCTGTACATTAATTTCTGTGTCTGAAAGCTGTTGGTATCAATGGTCAATACTTTCTCATATCAAGGGTTTAATCCATGATCCGATTACTGACTAATGTCCCTAATATTAAATGATACAAAAAATTAACCGATTGTGTGACCTTTATTTTAAAAACACTTCAACTTCATGTCATTATCTAGAACTTGATGTTCTCACGGAGAATAGTTTCATATTGATTTTATATATATATATATATCTATTTACTGTTTCAAACTGTATATCGATCCTTAGTTACACTTGCAGTAGGTAAAAGAAGTCAGAAATGTATATCGTGGCGTTCCTTGTTTAATTATTTTTTGCAAGAATCAGATGATATTTCAGTTAATAATAATTTCATTAATTGTCATTAAACATTTACAATGTTTGTGGCAATACAAGAACAAACAAACAATAAAAGAAAAAAAAAAAAATAATATACGAAAGTTAATCTAACATGTCTAATAGACCCCAAAACATAAGTGATAAATTTTCGATATTACAATATTCGATATCCATGTTACAATAAGACCTCTGCCCTCAGTTCTTATGACCTTTTAATAAAAAAAAACAACAACAAAAAAACCCCAATAATTCTAACATGTCTAAAGGAAATGGATAAAATAATTTTTGATCATCAGGATAATGAATAAAATGTTCATCACCTAATTGTATATCATTATATAAATTTTGTCTCATATTTTCGTTTACCTTGCAATAGAAAATAAAATGAAGTTAATCGGCTTCAGGGTTTACTGATATAACTGCATGGAAATGTGGTTTTTAAAATTGGTTTCCTTATCCAAATCTCTAAAAATAAATATTCCAAATCATGCAAGGTGGCATATGATGATCCTGGTATGCGAGTGGCTTATTTTAGAGTGGCTACTTTGTGGTTTGACCTATCAAAATATTACATGTTAAAAGACTTTCTCATACCACATGTTATGGTAAATTTAACAAAAACTTGGACTAAGGCATTTAAAAGAAACTTATAGGCAGTATGGTTACCTATACGTGCTTACATCCACTTTATATTGCTTTGAACTCTGGTGCATATATATATATAGCTCTCTTATTGGCAACAATTCCACATCTCCGTACTCATGGTATTTTTATATTGTACCGTTGAATTCTCCAATCTTTCTGCAAACACGTATCCAAGGAGACTATGAATACATCATATATAAACAGCAATACTTGCTGCTTTCCTGATTTGGGTACTGTTTCACAAGGAAACTTTCATGATACTTTACTGATAGGTGTTTTCAAATTGATCTCGTTTTATGTCCAACTACAGTCGTATTCGATCTTGGAAAGATACATCTGATCAAGACCAATACAACTGTAAGATAACATAATATATACGTGAAGGTTCAACATGGAAACATCCTTTTCAGGATACCTTTATTAAACGGTCACTTAAATTGCCCTCTAAAGCTGACCAATAACGAATATGACTGAATGAAGAATAATACAGTTTCAATATGAAATCATTTATTTCATGACACCTGACTCTGAATCACTAACATGTCGCGTGAGTCTAATGTTATGCTGTGATACCACTGTCACGACTGTCGCATACATGAAGACTAAAGTGCGATTTGAGCGCTGACAGATAATTTAACCCCTCCTCGCCACGATCTTTATGACGGTTGCTGCTCCAAGCAAGACACTATAGTGCAGTGGTTAACGGTGGGGTTTTTTTCGTAATCGTTTTGATTAGGTTAAATCTTGACCAGGCCGTTACGTTTTCTTTACGAATGGTGAATTCGCTGGGTCTTTTATCGCTTTCTATTTGGTATGGGTTTTGCTCATTGCCGATTAAAGATCGTCCGGTGACCTAGCTGTAATTGTTCCCAAAATTATCTGAAATAGATATTGTGGTCATAACAGATTTTTAAATTCATAACAAAAGAATTGCATGGTATAAAATTCGAGAATATTGATGCTCGTTACTTTGAGTTACGAAGTAATATTAATACAATTCTCTTGTGATCCACTTTCTATCTTACAGAAATATACAACTATAATTCGTTTTCTCTCATTTACAAACAGAGTTTGAGACAAAATATTACCATGGTTACAGTAATGTTTTTTAAGTCTTTTTTTTTAAGTTAGAGGAGGTCGTGTCTGACTTTTATTTATAACTTCTGGTTTTAGAGGATATATTAATGGAATGTTCGGAATGCTAATGCACATGGAAAGAACATCACCATCCATATATGTATGTGAAATTAAATTATCTAGCTTCTTTGATCTTCTTGTTTTTGACAAGTGTCTGAACTGGGAACCGCGACTCTTTAAGAACAGGTCGGCAAGGAGATGCGCACATGTCGTTCCCATAGGAGTGCTGACATTTTGTTGAACAAAGTCTACCTTCAACTGAATTCAACAAATATGTTGTCAATAAGAAACGCCAGCATACTGATCACTTGTTCTTCTGTGTAGCATGTTTTACCTTTTTGTTCACTATTCACATTTATTATTTAAATAATCTTAATTAAGGAGGTTCGCCATTCAGTTTCAAAATAATAAGCTTTTCAATCACCACACTAGAATAAATTGAAAGGGGATTTTTAAAGGAACCAAAAGAACAAAAATAATATATAAGTCAATGTGCATGCTTTCGAGATACCAGTTATTAAAATTCTGGCGGGAAAACGCTCTCTTTTGACTTTTCAATGCTTTATCATTGACAAGATCACGTACTCAAAAACTTTTAAAAAAAATAACAAAGATTTTATAAGACTTTCACAGATGGCTCACAATTACACATGCAAAAGATTTACAAAAAAAATATAAACTATGCTGTTTTGTATCTCAAAGTCATAAATTTATAGCGTATGCGAGACCTATACCTCGAACTTGACATGCACGGTCATCTCAGTACCAGAATCTTTGACAAGAGGGGCGAAAGATACCATAAATCAAACTCATAAATCGAAAATAAACTGACAACGCAATGGCTAAAAAAGAAAAAGACAAACAGACAAATAAAAGTACACATGACACAACATAGACTAAGCAACACGAACCCCACCAAAAACTGGTTGACAATTGAGACGATTTTAATTTTGAAATTATCAATTCCCCCCATATTAGTAGCAAAATACCAAATTCAACTGCATATCGGATATACATCTGCCAACTTATTCGGTATTCAAGAGCTTGCAGCTCCTACTAGAGCTTTCTTACAAATTGACGAAAGGTACGAACAAACGTAAAGGGAGCACGTATTTCATTTCTACAAAAACAGTTAAAAGAGTCTTTGTTTTATCCAGTAAAACAGCATTCTTTTCTAAATCAAGTTTATTTAAAAAAAAAAAATAATAATATCGCAAATAATACACGATTATAATATAATCTAACAGAGAAAAATAGTGTCAAATACACTTACGTCCGATACGTTATTTACGTAAACCACGAGTACACACATTTCCACGGGAATTTTTTAAGCACGAGTTTCACGATTAACATTTCAATGACATTATTGAAGATCGTTAGTCTAGATTCACATTTATTTTTATTTGTTACAGTACACTTTCAACAAATTATCAAAGTGGAATATCGAGATTTGCTATAAAAAGATGATACAATAATTTTAAAAAGTAATGTTGAATAAATCTAAAAAAAAGAAAAAAAAAGACTTTGTATATCAAGAAATAAATCTACAGTTTTGCTCCATATATATTGTGGATTTTATAATGACGATTTAACAGTACACATGTTTGGAAGATAGACACGAAGTTGTCACTTATCGTCCAGTGGCTAATATTTCATGAATGTTCAGGACTTAGACAAAACGCAGTTATACGCTAAAATAACCGTTCCATTGCTCCGGTGTATCATATATCACATTAAGGCGATGATTCAAAAGTTATAAAATGAGCACCTGCATATGCATATGACATAGTATAAAGATCATCCTATTTTTTTCATTTTATTATTTTGAGCGTTGCAAATTATGAATCAAGGAAGTATTTGTATTTCTGTTAGGGAAGAAGACATTTGTATTTGCTTTGACATTTTCTTAGGTTAAACAGTGCAACATTGTAATATTAAAAGTGGGGGAGGGGTCGGTTTTTAGTTTTCATGGGGACATTTTTTTCGTCTGACAACTCTATATTTAGAATAATTTGTAGTGTTACGTCCTCCGACCTGGTGGTATCAATAATCATATTCTAACCTATCGTACGTCCCGAAATCCTAAATATATCTCAAGAAATATCCAATTTAATAAGTGTCGTAGCATGCACGATTATTGTCCGAAGTTCCTAGACTATCATATAAATGTGTCAAAATAAAGGATCCCTAAAACGAGTCAATGGCTTACGTATGATTCGTCAAGCATACGTACCTTTCGTCAATTTGTAAGAAAGCTCTACTAAGACCGTGTTCACATTGACCTACATTCGGTGTTGTGTTTGTGTAACTCACACGTAAACTAAACACAATTGCGTTCCCATTGATAAAACTCAATGTTTACATGTAGTTTAAATCATGTTTTACCTACACACAGTCGATAGTCAATGTAGGCCATGTGTAGGTTAAGTGTACACAAAACTGCATTTAGGACATTAGTTTTATCGTGTAAATATTTAAGGAGGAAACTATTTTTGAGTAAAATTGATATTTTTGATAATTATTAGTTGTCTAAATTTTACAGATTTTTTTTTGGTTAAAAAAAATTAACGTACTTTATTAACCCCTAATCAAGACTCAAAGCAGCATCATTGCCGAACCCATAAGGCAGCAATCAATTGATTTTCGGGGGGGGGGGGAGCTATTATAGTCGAGTATAAAACATAAAGGCAAGGGGGTGGGGGTGGTGAGCTATGGATTTTGTTTTGGAAACAAAAAATGTTTCCAGTTTTTGGCCCTGAAAAAAAATGTTTGTTTCACCCTCAGCTGCCACTATATATAATGCTAAAATTGATTTCGACTTGTCACCAAAATTTGTCCTAAAAAAAATCAAAAGCTCACGTCACCCTCCCCCTCCACAAAAATTTAAGTAAATAGTTGCTGCCTAATTCATTTGAAAAGGTCTTCCCGAATCGACTTGACGTACACAGAAATATTCGCCACTGGTCTTTACTCAAAAAACGATTCACGCATAAATGCATGACTAAAAAAAATGTGAGGTAAATGATCTGTTTGTCTAGTATCTCAGTTCCGTTAAATAACACGTAAAATAAATAAAAAAAACGTTACCCTAATCCTTTACCAAATATTCCTTGGAGAAGAAAAACCATTTGAAACTAACAGAAAAGATAAAAATGTAGTGATCCATAATATCTCAATCCTTTTTTTTCCGGCTGTAAGCACGCTGTTGCAGCTAACGTTTTCTAATGCGTTATCGAGACATCTCTAGTGATATTCAAACTACTGCAAATTATAAAAATGGCTTTCATAAAGTAGCAACCACTTAACTTACGTACGTTTTTATTCCTTTTTTTCGATGCTGGTGATCAAACACTTTTTTTTTCAATATTTAACACTATAATGTATGGGGAAACTCTTGATTCAGAATAATTTTTTTTATTATCTGTATGACCTTTTTTTTTCTTCTATCAAATTGGGGATCGGAATATTTCCATTCCCACCCCCCACCCCTCTTTTGAAGTCAAATAGTTGTTCTCTTACCGCTAGAAAAAAATTTCAAAAATTTTGAATTCAGTTCTACGTAATGAACATTTAAATGACATATAGTTTACAAGTGGGAACAAATCTTATGTACAGGTAGCTAAACAAGGTGTATAGATGTGAACAAATGTAATGTGAAACCAGTGTACACTACACTAAACTAATTGTAAACATGTTTACTCTACACGGCGTTTGGTGTGAACACGGCCTAAGACTTTGTAACACATCACCAGTGTAGGAGCAGAAAGTTGATGAACCAGGGGTATGTCAAAGAACGTCTCGTCATTTTTCTAACAAAAACTTCATCGCGGAAGGTACCAAGACCTGGTTGATAAATATTCCGTATTCGTTCACAAATAGTACACGATGGTCTTGAAATATGGATTCTAGGTACAGGCGTTGCTTATCATCTTAATAACGTGTTATATTATTCTTTTATTTGTCTTTATCAATATTATAATGCTGTTTAGTCTGTTATTATTGATATCCGCTGTCAATGTGTTATGTTTTATGATAATTCTCGTATTCTTGACTTTCATTTTTGCCAATGTGCTTTGTCTATATGCCTTTTGGTGTCTCTTTGATACTTATGACGTGGCTCTGTACTTATACATCCTGTTGTTGTGCTATTGTTAAACATTTGTGTATTCTTGTTTTTCATTTTAGCTAATGTGCTTTGTCTATGTGCCTTTTATATATTTATTTGATACATATATAAGACGTGGCTCTGTACTTATACATCCCGTCATTGTGTTATTGTACTATGGTAAATTTGTGTATTCTTGTCTTTAATTTTTTGCTATAAATATGCTTGATCTACATTGTAATGCCATTTTGTGCTTCTTTTTTACATTTTTGTTTGTTTTTCGTGTGATTAAGATTAAAACAAAATGTTGACTACTGTACCCCTAATTTTTGACATTTTAACCTATTATATTTGTTTGTTTTGTTCACACATCGTTGTCAATATAATGGGATTTGACACGACTGTCATACAAGTGAGAGGTTTAGCTACTTACTTTAAAACCAGGTTTAATCCACCATTTTTTACATAAGAAAACGCTTGTACCAAGTCAGGAATATAACAGTTGGTATCCATTCGTTTGAAGTGTTTGAGCTTTTGATTTTGCGATCAGGGATTTTTCTTTTATTGAGTTCAGTATTTTTGTCATTTTACTTTTTGCTATCATTTTTATGTTGGAAAGCATTGTGGATTATTTCTGTTTGATGATTTTTCAATTTTACATGGGAAATGGTGGTATGCAGGGTTCAGATAAAAATAATTTCAGAGAAAGATCGAGATTAAGAATTATGCATTATTTTCTTTTTAGATTTGGTAAAATCCACAATGGTTTATACCACTACGCGAGTTGAGAGTTTCACAGTATTTCTGGAGACTCTCTTTTAAAATCGTTGTTAATATAATGGACAATTCTTACGTCAAACATGCAGATGAGCTGGCAATGTACTGTTATTTGAATGGAAACAAAAAAGTTCTAAAATAATCCCTCTAGATAACATTTGTTGTTGTATGCATTGTGTCGAATTAAAAAAGTATTTTTTTTTTAAATTAGACTTGCATGAAAACATTTTAAACTGGACGTTCGGCCAACAAAACTCAATCAATCAAATAATCATTTAATTCTACAAAACTAATAAAATCAAATACAAATGTCGTCTTAACCGCATAAGAGTGCATATATGCAAATCATTTAAAACTTAATAGGAATATTGAAGGTAAAATGGTGCACAGATTGCTACATGCGTTAATTTAAAGAATCTACTCCCAAAGAACGTATGTGATGCATGCCAACTGACTCTAATATAAGCATAAACTTATTTTTAAATTTCGTCTGGATCTGTCTTTATAAAAAGCTGAACTTACACGCACAGTTGAAAAAAATGGGAAGCTACAGTTACAGTTGTAGCAAATGTTACATGATTCAAAAAAACATTACTTTAAGTATAGAAGTTTATTTTTTCAAATTTACAATTCAATTATCATAACGAACATAGAAACACAAAACTGAAATATCATATACATGTACACATATTCATTTATAAAACACAGCACAAAAATTCTGAAAAATTTGCTTAATAAAGCCTATGATGTGGTTCAAAACACTACGTTTCTGATCTCAATTTTTACAAAACTGTTAAAACAAGGATTTTTACGGTAAGAATTTCAAATGGAATCTGAAACGTTCCCTCTAGAATATTTACCATAGCATTGCAGCATTTAAAAAAAAAGAAAATAAAGAGGATAACACTCGCCTCGAAGGTAAAAATCCCTGCAATCATTTTTCGAAATCCTTCTGAAGTGCAAAATGTCAGACATAACCTCAAACTTACCTCTTGAGTAATATAGTCTAAGTATTCCATTTATCATAATTGATTCGCTTTGTCAGCGAAACCGACATACCTTTTTACTATTCTGTTAATTACTTTGATCAGTTCTAAGGTGTTTAAAGTAAGATAACTGAACTTCGAAGAAAGTTCAAAACGGAGTCTCTAATCAAATGGCAAAAACAAAAGCTCATCAATCGAATGGATAACAACTGTCAATATTATACCTTACATATACTACAGTTATTTTAGTATGAAGAAAATGATGAATTTAACCTGGTTTTAAGTAAGTTAATCCTTTCGTTAGTACGACAGTCCTATACAATTTCATTACATTGACAACAATGTGTGAACAAAATGAACGGACACAATGGGTAAAAATATTAAGAAATATGAGTACAACAGTCAAAATGTGTTATAATCTTAATCACTTTAAAAAAAAAAATGCCAACAAAGAAAAAGAAAATGGCACATAGCAAAAACGAAAGACAAGAATACAAAATGTATAATTAGCATAATAACAGAGTGACGGGATGTAATAGTACCGATCAACGTCAAATGGATATCATCAAAAATAGACTAAACAGTAAAAATGATAATTTACAAAGACAAAAATAAAAGAACACTGTGAATCGTAGTTAAGATGATCAACAACGTCAGTGCCTATTATCTATATCTCATGACCATCGTGTAGTATTTGTGAAGTGGATACGGAATATTTATCAACGAAGACTTGGTACATGATCTTTCCGATGAACTTCTTCATGTGTTAAAATAAAAACGAGACGTTCGATGATATAACCCTGCTTCATCAACTTTCTGCTCAGGCACTGGCGACGTTTTATAATTTGACGAAGTCATAGGTATAATTCTTAAGATAGCCATTATATTTTTTAGGACTTGTTAATACCGCTATTGCCAACTATGTAGAGACTTGTAGTCTGATATATTCTCAGTGTCTTATTAGATATAACAAGATGTGTTATGCGTGCCAATGAGACAACTCTCCATCAAAGTCAAAGTTTGTAAAAGTAAATCAAGATAGGTCAAAGTACAGCCTTTAACACGGAGTCTTGGCTCACATTGAAGAGCAACCTTTAAAGGGCCCTAAAATGACAAGTGTAAAACCATTCAAACAGGAACACCAACGTTCTTATCTATATACAAAAACGGGAAACGGGAAATACTTATGAACCACACCAACAAACAACAGGCTCCTGGCTTATAGCTATTTTAAAAAGTCTTATTATCTTACAGACAATATTTTTATTGGAAATAATGCTCTAATTAAGTAACCTTATTGGAAGTGTCTTTTCCAACTTAAATTTAAAAGCCATCTCACGTAACAAAGTTTATTAGAATGAAATTCAAAATAGTTAGTATATCAAATATAATAAAGCTCATATTGAAATGTTATATCGTCAATATGTTCCATGAAATTGACCCTATCTACAAAAATCTACTTGACTGTCATGACTTTTTTTTATTATTATTAAATTTGCAAATAAATTTCTTAAATCAATTCAAAGTCAAAGAATATTTATAAAATTGGATATACATGTTCTGTTTATTTCTTTCTATTCCATATCCATATCTGATCTCCACTTCCGGTACATTCAGAAAGTTTTAATTTGTTGTTATAAACTGTCAAACACAGCCCAGAAACTTTATGTTGTATCTGATTGTCCTAAAATTGACAAATTAAAATGTCATTCAAAGTAATCCTTTTTGTTTAGACAGAAAGCACTTTCTATTTTCACACATTTAAACTTTGCTTATAATGATCATTGTCACAATCGTTATTTCTCATTATTATTAGCCCCTGAGACTACAATTTCTATTGAATCTTGTAGTCTAGTAACTTACAGTTGTTATTTCCTTTTTCTCTCGCATCATGGTGAAAAGCTATTAGTTCATCTTGAGATTATTACAAAAAAAAAACAGTTAAAACTGTGATTGGCTGCTTATTAGTGTAGCCAAGAGATATGGACTTTGGTTATTTATATACTTTTGCATGGTTTTATTTTGTATGCTCACTCAGCATCTCTTTATAACACAGTTTCAGAAAAAGATCAGAGAAAAAATGCCGAAATATCGGATATAATGTATTTTATCCAAGATTTTATATTAATATGTGAACGAAATGACTGCGTTTTGGATCTTGTAAATATTAACATCGTGATTTTTTTTTCATTTTTTCTTATAGACATTTCAATCATGTAATGCCTTCTTTAACAGGCACCGAAGACAAGCATATACATTTGTTTTATCACAAAGAAATGCATGGTTCAGTGGTTGTCGTTTGTTGATGTGGTTCATTTATAAGTGTTTCTCGTTTATAGTTTTTTTTATATAGATTAGACCGTTGGTTTTCCAGTTTGATGGTTTTACACTAGTCTAGTAATTTCTGGGGCCCTCTATAGCTTGCTGTTCGATGTGAGCCAAAATCCGTGTTGAAGACCGTACTTTGATCAATAATAGTAAACTTTTACAAATTGTCTCATTGGCACTCGTACCACATCTTCTTATATCTATGCATGCGTTTTTTGTGTGCAAAAATTTACTGTAATGTTTGACATCTTTCTACTAAAATAGAACACAATATGTTGAAATAATTTGTTGAAAGCTTGATTTACCTGTCGATATTCCCATTGAACAATTTTATTGAAACTACATTTCTCATTTCCAACACCATCCTTTCCTTTTGATACCAAACAGTCAACTCCGTGTCGTATTTCTTTATCCGCTGACCATTCCCAAAACTAAATGTAACAGATATGCTTTAAATATACCTATGAACATATATTTAAAAAACTTTTATACAAATTACTGAACAAAAAAAAAATCACATAAGTTATATTGCATGCATTTATTTTCGTTAGTACCGACTTTCACAGAGGAAGAAACGATTGCATTTTCGTTACTATTTGATTTCAATTTTATACCTAAGTCTGGATATAAACCTATGGAAAAGTTGTATTCAGCTGAACATTTAAATTCGTGGTAACGTATACTTACGAAATCCACGAAAATGAGTATTCCAAAAAAATAATGAATGCAAAGTAGGTGATAGAACTAATGTATAGTATGTCATGTTGATTGTTACGAAATGTCGCCGATTGGATGACTGTGCTCTCGATTTTCATAACTTGTCGTCCTACAAGAGTGAGTAAGGAACCGTCAATAAGAATATTTGAAGAGTTCTACTATTTTTTATATATCCCATGCTGTTTAAATAAATTGATTTACATTCGAAGACCCCCAAAAATTAGAGCTTTCATATCTTATTACATTTTCAAAAATACAAATCTGTGCATTCGCTTTTTTTTTGAAAAAATAATCCTTATGCTCATAAGTTTGTGAAAATGTACATATAAAGGATGTAAGATAAATAATAGTTTTACTTCTTTGAATTAATTCAAAAAATGGTTGTCAACATTCTTAACCGTAGCCTTACCTGTTCATTTCCTCTCCAATAGCATTTATCGAGGACAATTTTCCTATGAATACTCAAGCAGGTTTTCTGTCCAGGTCTTATAATCTACAATGTTAATATTCAATTGGATAAAGACCTTTTTGAAACTTTGTTTTAGAATTTAAAGGACCTGTCATTCCTTCATATTAATTTTTGGTTCTTATTTTTGTTCATAAATGCTAGTTGAATAAACTATCTCTTTTCGACCATTGTACTTTGATATATAGATTTAAGAAGATGTAGTATGAGTGCCAATGAGACAATTCTCCATACTAGTCTCAATTTCACCGCATTTATATAAAAACCGGCAATATTTCATTCTTGTTACAAATGTTTGAATAAATGTACATCGCCCTAAATTACTGAACGTATTGATTGTAAACAGTAAACAATATTAAAGTAAACAGTAAACTAACAAAAATACTCCGATGAAAATTCAGCACGGAAAGTTTCTAATCAAATGGCAAAATCTAATTACGAAAACCATCGAACGAATGGACAACAACTGTCATATTCCTGACTTGGTACAGGCAAATTCAAATATAGAAAATGGTGGATTGAACCTGGTTTTATAGCGCCAAACCTCTCATTTGTATGACAGTCGTATCAAATTCCATTATATTTATCACAATGCATGAACAAAACAAACGTAAAAAGTACAATTGTCAAAATAGGCGTACAGAAGTCATCACTGTGTCACAATCTCAATTAACACAAAAACAAACAAAAATTTAACAATGAAGCACAGAAAGCATCTATCAAATTTTACAACTACATTCATCCCTTACTTATATATGTATTTTAAATCAACCCATAAAGCAGGCATGGGGTAATGCATGGTAATGCATTACATTTTCCCAAGTAATCATGCATTACATTTTTCCAATTAATTGCATGTAATGTGTAATGCAGCAATTTTTGCATTACATTTAATAGTAATATAATGCATTACTTTACGCCATTACTTTTTTTTCGCAAACTACATCTTTAAAATATTATTGTTCTTAACTAAAGCAGAATTTAAGATTTCTTGATTAACTAGTATATATAAATCATTTGAATATGTTCTTTATTTCGTTTTATTTCATAAATTTTCCTGAATAAAAAGTTGATATTTGAAAAGCATAGCTATACTGTTGTCATAAGATCAAAGTCTACATTGGCTTGAATATGTAAATTATTATTGAAGTTTGTTATAAAACACTAATTAGTTTGTTTTACAATCAATATTTTCACCATTTTGATAAATGTTCATTAATTAAGCTCTATGTTTATTATAAAATTAGGTAAGAAATTCTCATTAATTAAATATTTTTATTGAAATTCAAAAACCAAAAAGTATATTTACAAAATGTATAAAGAAAAGTCAACATTAATAAATTTAAACAATTAAAAATGTTATAGCCGAGTTGAATAGTCTGCTTACATGTTTACTTAAATTCAATTCATGGAACAGTTACAGAATACGCTAGAATCTTTAAATTTGTGTCTTCGATTTTTTTTCAAAATGTTTGATCTTTCTATTCGAACTTATAATACAATTTACAAATGTAATGTGTAATTCATTGCATTACTTTGCAAAACTAATTGTAATTGTAATTTAATGCATGGTATGTCAAAGTAATTGTAATATAATGCATTACATGGTAATGTAATTTGTCCCATGCCTGCAATAAAGTAACCTTTATTTTAATAATTATATTTAGTCTTAAAAAGAGATAAAAATTATGCTCATAATCTTATTAACTCTAAATAGCCGGGCATTAAATACCCGTTTTACTAAATTCCTGAGGAAGAAAACCTATTTTTACTAGATCTCGACGTTGTGGTAAAGGACAATGAAGTTTTATACGATATTTTATTTAATGAAAATGTTATGTGATATCGCCGAATTTGTTCCTAACATGTTTAACACGACGGGTGCCACAAGTACAGCAGGACATGCTTACACTGCCGGAACACCCGAAATTATCCAAAGGTTTTAGGTGGTCGGGTTGTATTGCTTAGTCTTTATCTTTCTATGCAGTGTTTTGTGAACCTTATTTGCCTATTTGTGGTCGTTCGTTTTTACCATGGCGTTGTCATATAAAAAAATGTGGTTTATTATAAGCAGAAAGAAAAATCACCAAAATACTGAACTCCGAGGAAAATTCAAAACGGAAAGTCCCTAATCAAATAACAAAATTAAAAGATAAAACACACCAAATGAATGGACAACAACTGTCATATTCCTGACTTGGTACAGGCATTTGCAAATGTAAAAATTGATGGATTGAACCTGGTTTTATAGCGCTAAACCTCTCATTTGTATGACAGTCGCATCAAATTCCGTTATTTTTACAACGATGCGTGAACAAAACAGACAGATAGTGTTACACCAGTAGAATTGAAATACAAACAAATAAACATACAGACTAACAAATTGCCATTTATGATCTGTCTTAGAAAGCAAGAGAATAGTTATACAGTAATATCATGAGGAATAAAGCGTTTAATTCGATAACAATTATCTTTGCATTTTAATTTTGGAATAAAGAAAAGCAAAGAAAAATAAGAACATCCCATATCCTATAATAGAATTCAGACAATGTTTGAATATCAATAAAACAGGTATGCATAAGGGAAAAAAAGAAAACTGCGGACATGAGAGAAAATTGATTATCATCCATTCAATTTAGTACGCAAGACAAATCAGTGACGCTCATATTAAAATATTTATAAAGCCAAACAAGTACAAAGTTGAAGAGCATTAAGGATAAAATTCCAAAAAGTTGTGCAAAATACGTCTAAGGTAATCTATGCCTGGGATAAGAAAATCCTTATGTTTAATCATTTTAAGATGTGCAATACAAGAGGTTTTTTATTTGTAATTGTGTAATGCAATGTCAGTCATTTGTATTAGAAAAAAATACTTACTGCACCAGATGCCTTAAGATTATCTGGTATGTAAAAATGTACTATTTCTTGTATATGATCAAGAAAATATTTAAACGATTTGCATTTGTTCCTTTTTCTTATCTTTTTCCTCTCGGAAACATCTCCAGTTTGAAACTGAAAAAAAGTTTATATGTTAATAGTATATGTATATATGACCTGGATTACATACTACTGGAGATTGAGAGTTTTTAACATTAAGATAAGTAATCTATAAAAGGGAAGTATACGACAGTAAAAATGATTGATGTTTTTCTATGAATTCTATTTAACTCCTGTCCACCTTTATTATTCCGATCATGATCCAGTATGCATAATGCTGCCTAAACCGCTCTGGTTCAAACACAGAATGCTCCTATACTGACAACAACAAGATCGTTGTTGCATTCGAAAGACGTGATTTTCAACAAACAATGGGCTGTGTGCTGGAAACAAATTCAACCGAAAAAAAATATCACTTAACAGTTAACACATATAATTGATACGTAAGATTTTATATACAATTGAAATGTGCCAGGAAACCCGAAAAAAAACCCGATTAACAACAGGGCACGGTCGTTCAAAAGGGTCGTTAAGCTAACGCAGTCGTTAAGGTGTCATAAGAGAATCTTCAAATTTAACGAATTTGATAACTGATGTTTGAATTATTTTCTATTAACAATATTAAAGAGTATATGGACAGTTATTTAACATAAAGTAGGGGAAAAAAGAGAGGGACGAAAGATACCAAAGGGACAGTCAAACTCATAAATCTAATACAAACTGACAACGCCATGGCAAAAACTGGCAAAAAACAAAAAACATGGCAATTTAGGCAAACTGCATTGTAATTTAGCTGTTTTTTTGCCATACTTACAGTATAGTTACCATCTCTTTCAAATAACAAATGCTTATATTCATCCATCCATACTTCTGCTACTCTGTACTGGTTTGAAGTCTTAAATTCAGCTATCTCTTTGCTCCATTTCATTGAAGTCCTGTAGAGATGTCCAACATGTGAACAGGGAAGAGATTCCATATCACCACCACACATTACATACTGATAAATAACAATTGTGATATTTTAAAATATACAGGGTTAAATAAAAAATAGTCAAATTCCCTTTTTATGAACATAAATGAAATATTAAATTTTACCAATTATCAAACAAAACAATTACTTTTTTTCAAGTTAAGGTCCAATGAAAATATGTGTATAATATTTATTCATTAAAGTTAAATTGAGTTTTAAAGGTAATGATCAAAGCCAGGAACATAGAAACGATGTTGTTGGGAGATTGTTTCAATGATAAAAAAAACATCGTGAAATATACATCTAGCAGTCACCGCACACAACGCGTTTTTGTTTGTACAATTTAGGGACTTATCATTATTTATCTGGGAGGGAGGCTGGTCAAAATACAGGGGGGATCAAGTTTTTTCCTGTATGTGGAATAGGGGGGTTCAAATTTTATTATAAATTCAAAATGGGGGGATCAATATTTTTTGCACAAAGAAATAAGTAGTTTGAACATCACTAATCATCGTACCGTTTTTATTTATTTTAAGATCCCTTTGAGTTAATTGATAACTCTCATTCCCTCAAAATCTGTATTTTTTAGGCTAACAATTCAAAATTTTGGGGTTTCTATCACACATAAATTTCTGAATGAAATGTGTCAATAAATGAGTAAGTATGAACGAATAACCAATCCATATAAACCTTATGGAGGTTTCAATAAGGCCTACTGTAAAACTTAAGTTTCAAGCAGCGTCCAAGAGAGGAACATATACTGCGGGTAATAGATATCCCACTTAGTAAATAATGTGTTGTTTCTGTATCAAAAGGTTTATTTTTACAGAACTACTTTAGAAAAAGTTTTCTTCAATAGCTCAATATCGGAAATTAGAAAAAAAGAGTCCGAAAAAGCTTTGCTGCCTACCTCTTAAAATTCATGGAAGAGCCCTATTTCAAGGCAATGTTCCCTCGAAAATTGTTTTTGGACTCAATCCACTGAGAATATTTAATGTTTGCCTCATGATATAATAAATATTTTGCATGTTACAATTTTGACATGTTTAATAGAGGGGGGATCAGATTTTTTAAATGTTTTTGTAGGGGGGATCAAATAAAAATAGTGAAATATTATGATCAAGAAAATTTTATATGTTTGAATTCAAAATGACCAGCCCCCCCCTCCCAGGTAAATAATGATAAGTCCCTTAACCAGGCAAAGGACAATGGAGATATGCCAGAAGGAAACGTCAGACCACACGTCTTATAAATAAGAGGCATTGAATATCCAGCTCTTTATCATTATCAAAATATGGGTTTTAAAGAATAAAAACCTGGATTTACCATCCCTATAAGGGAACAGTCATTATTTATCAGCTGAGGGGGTCAGTGCATTTAAAAAAGGGGAGGGTCATTGCCAAAAATATCATTCTACTGAGGGCGGTTACCATAGAAAAAATATTTTAACTAGGCGGGGAGGGGTCACACAATAAAGGTTTTTATGTCTGACTAGTAATACAATTGTTGACAAAATTGAAGTGAGTGTGCGATCAGTGAAATAATGTTTTTTTTTTTTTATTAAATCTTTGATAGTGTAAACTGTAATGCACCAGCAGGGTGTGCCTAATTTCTCAAGGGCAGTGAATCTGATCACTCCTTATCACAGTTGTGTAAATTTACAATCAATAGATTAACAACTGTATGAAACATTTCTCCCTAGTTTTGACCACGGAAACAGTGAGTTGGAAAGGTTTCTAGACATGCATAATTAACTTTCTATAGTCATGATAATGTTTAAATCATTTTGATGTGATTCTTGAGATGAAATGGGAGTGTGATTTTGATGAAAGCAAGGATGCATGTTAGTTATATGTCCGTCACGTGGTAATAAGTATACGTTTTTATGAAATTATTACAAATATATCGAATAAGAATAAAAGATGATCTCGATATTAGGTATTTCTCTTTTGTGTTCTTTAATTTTTAAGGTAATATTTCTCTATTCTTTAGGTTTTTTGGCTCTTTTCTCCTTTTCTTTATATTTGAACACAAGTGTTCTCTGTTCTTTTTTTTTTCTTTTTTTTGGTCCATTTTTCTATAAATGTTACCCATTCTCCGTTATTCTTTCCTTTCCATATTTCATACCTTAATAAAAAAAAATATACTTGATGGGCATCATGGCATTTACACAGATTAAACAATACACTATATGATTTGGAAAAAGAACAAATATATTCAGCTGGGGTCCCTAAACAAAAATGTGTACTTGTTCAGAGAAAAATGATAACACACTAAACTCTTAAAAAATACATCTGTACAAAATAAAGAAAGGCCAGAGGTTCCTGGCTTGGTTGTATATTTCTTTATCTCAAATAAATCATTTACATATTTAATCAAGAAAGGACAAGCACCATATTATCAGTGTTATTTATTTGCACTTCCTAAATCATTTGTACATTGGAATTCTGAACCCCCCTTCATAACTAGATATTTTAAGATACAAAGGTTAAAAAAATAAGATACAAGGGCATGTGATTGGGATTAAAATAACAGTCAGTATTGAAAGTTAATCTACCGGTATACTGATAAAATTTGTAGAATTATAGGTTGCAGTAAAATAAATTTATAAATTGGAACATACAATTTTCTGTATATTTTTTTTTCTATTTTTCTACATGCACATGTCAGATATTCCTTTTTGAGAAACAAAAAAACAAAAGAAAACCTGCTTGTTATACTCAGAATTTCTCAAAGCCGGTTACTATGTAGCTGGTAATCATTACCTCAACACAACTGGGGATTTTTTTTTGGGGGGTCAAACTTTTGGAATAATGTTTTTAGGGGGGAGGGTCATTATATTCTCTCATATTCTGTAAAGTCTTACAAATCACATATCACATGACATTTTCTGTTTATCATTTTTTTCCATTACGACTTATCTATCAATTAAAGACTGATTTATTACAGGGTTGTGAGAAAGGTATTAATGGTAAAACGAGAAAATATCAGACATATATATATATATATATTATATATAATTATGAAATAATTCAGAATCAGTGATTTTTTCCCCTGAACTGTTTAACTGAAGTCAAACCACATACTTTAGACTACATCCTGAAGGCAATAGTACATCGTTGCTCGTTTGTATCGGTAGTATCCGTCAGTCATATTGATGCACCAAGTTACAAAAAGCGATTTTTTTTAGAAATAAAAGCATAATGGTGATTTCATAGGATAATATTATATACTTTTCGTTTAAAAAAATCCTTCGCAAGATACTTTACTAGATACGTTAAAAAAATGTCGACAAGAATGAGAGCAAACTTGGAATCCATAAAATACCAATAAGAGTATACACCTACCAACCACAAAACGTATTGATTCGTAGAATATAATAATAAGATTGCATACATTTACCTTAAACATGAGTTCCATCTGTATGGCTCCCCAAACTTTCATCCCTGGGTCGAACCCTCCTAATTGCATGAAGAAATTTGTGTTTACTGCAAATGCGTTTCCCTGATGTCCAGGAATTCTTCCAAATAAAATAAACATTTAAAGCAAGAACAACAAAATATTATTACTAGTCTCATGTTCAATATTCTCTTTCTCGAAACACCAAAAATCATTATGCCTCCTTTTAAAAGGAAATCAACCTAATCTTTTAATCCACATGACTCAAAACCAGATAATAATCGTTTAAGATTACCGAAAAGTTTATAATCATATAAATCAAAGTTAACATGATATTAAGATATTAGTGTATTGAAATTAAACATAGAAGGTCGGCTTTATATATTGATTCCTTTTCTTGGATATTGACACAACTGGACGATTTTAAACTATAATCGGTGACAGATATGTTGTTTTCAACTATCCCATGGTCATCTTACTATTACTCAGCAGTAGCAAAACCTCTTTCTCAATCATCATGGATTAACAGGCATTTACATAAAAGATCTATAGTGGCACACAATAAAGCAAGCGAGAAAAATAAGCATAATCAAGCAAATAAGAGTAAACAAAAATAGTAACAATAATACGACATAATATAACGGAATACAATATATATAACGACGTTCATAGTCTTGAAAAGTCCCAAGATGGATGAAAGCGCTAGACAATGCTGATTTTAAAACTCTTTTTGTGTATTTAATTTTTAATATATATATATATATATATATATATATATATATATATATATATAAATCGTCTAAACATCAACCCAACAATGTTAGATCTGTAAATTTGCTTTCGCAAATTTTTGGTTCTTCCCTCGCCGGGATTCGAACCCATGCTACTGTGATATCGTGACACCAAATCGCCTGCACTGCAGCCGTCCCGCTAGACCACACGACCACCTGGGCTCTCAAAAAAAGAGCTTTCGGTGGCCATATGTTACCTTTCCACGTCAGTTTTAATCTAGCGGCGTACTACAGTACATGATATATAAGGCATGAAGATGTTATTGTTACAGATCAGCTAAATTATCTATAGTAAAGGATCCTACAAATTAATGTAAGATACAGTCACAGAAAATAATTATATTCATAAGTACGTCTGAGTCAGTGACAACCCTACAACAGATGTATCCATCGGATCGCCATCAATGATGGTGATACATGGCTGTGTACATAATGTATATACAACTCGTCTAAACATCAACCCAACAATGTTAGATCTGTAAATTTGCTTTCGCAAATTTTTGGTTCTTCCCTCGCCGGGATTCGAACCCATGCTACTGTGATACCGTGACACCAAATCGCCTGCACTGCAGCCGTCCCGCTAGACCACACGACCACCTGGGCTCTCAAAAAAGAGCTTTCGGTGGCCTTATGTTACCTTTCCACGTCAGTTTAATCTAGCGGCGTACTACAGTACATGATATATAAGGCATGAAGATGTTATTGTTACAGATAATATATATATATATATATATATATATATATATATATATATATATATATATATATATATATATATATATATATATGGACGGAGTATAACATTTTCACAAAAAAATGTATAGTGATTATGGAAATAACATTTCAAGCACATTTATGAATAATAATTCACTATCAAATTAATTAATGACTTTATCCCAGGGGTTCCAGTACATGTTATAATCTTTCACACTCATATTTTTTTTTAGGAAATATGCTTTTCTAAAATAAAATTTTCTTTGATATAGTTTTTAAGTCCCTCTATGTGAGGTTTTTCCTCTCTCTTGCATCTAAGATCTGTATATGAAATACTTTAATATTAAAATGACTCTATTTTTTTTATATAAAATTTAGTTTATAGTTATCATAAAACCAAACATAACTATATCCACATTTAGTGGAATTTCAATATGTGTTGTTTCAAAATAATCCAGGCATTCAGATGATGCAAAACGTTTGCTACAATATGACAGCTCCACAATAAGTGCTCTATGCTTTCTGGTTCTTCCTTGCAAAATGTACATAAATTACACTGAACAAGGTTCATTTTTAAAAGTAAAGTATTAGTACCTAAAATACGGTGAAAAATTTGGTATTGAAACCAACAGTTCTTGGTATTTTTTTTGAAATTTTAGTGACACAGTTTGGCTATATACATATTTTGATATGAGCGTCACTGATGAGTCTTATGAAGACGAAACGCGCGTCTGGCGTACTAAATAAACTCATCATAGTTACCAGGACTAAATTAAATACTAGTATATACGCCAGACGCGCGTTTCGTCTACAAAAGACTCATCGGTGACTAAATTATAATCCTGGTACCTTTGATAACTATTTACACCACTGAATCGATGCCACTGAGGGTGGACGTTTTGTCCCCGAGAGTATCACCAGCCCAGTAGTCAACACTTCGGTGTTGACATGAATATCAATAATGAACACAACTTTTTGGAATTTTGGATCCTCAATGCTCTTCAACTTTTTACTTGTTTGGCTTTATACATATTTTGATATGAGCGTCACTGATGAGGGTTATGAAGACGAAACGCGCGTTTGGCGTACTAAATTATAATCCTGGTACCTTTGATGACTATTATGGATTGTTTTCAAATCCCCCACAACGTTTACACTTAATATACACTCCCATTTCGCTCCGCTGCTATTACAACTAGTATCGCACCTTGATTTAAAATATTGTAATGCCGGCTTCCCCCCCCCCCCCCTTTTTTTTTTATAGTAAACCTATGTCTGAATAGTTTCTTGAAATTATTTAGGATAAACGATAGATGTTAATGAGATGTTTAATGTTGCAAGTAATGTAAGATTTGTAATTTGTTATTTTGGCTGTTGTTTCCATTATACGACAGATTTCTGTATGTTAGTTTGTGTAAGAAGTTTTATTTCACGTACTGATTCCGTATTTTCGCGGTAGTTACCTTATTATACTATAAACTCAAATAAGACTGTTCTAACGATCTTCTAATAAATTAAAAGTCAAAACCCATCTTTATAAAAAAGATCAATTCATGATCATTCATGTTTACAAACTATGTGAAACAATATCAACATTACGGGAATTTCCCTTGTGTGATCCATAGTTTCTTATTGGTAAACAATATGTAACAAGCTCTGCCATTGGTCAGTCGAAAGTATAAATACAAAAGCAACAACAGAAACGAGGGATTGTTGGATTGACATGATTTGGAAGTGACAAACTTAAATAGAAACTGGAATATGTTTGAGAAATACAGACTAGCGTTGAAAGTTAACTTTGTTTTAATTTAAGATTGTCGGTGCCGGTGACGGTGCTAAATACAGTTGCCGATGACGGTGACAGTGTTATTGAAGGTGCACATTAGGAGTTCTGTTGGCGGTTTTGATATTTTAATATGTCATTTAATGTGCTATACTAAGTTATTGTCTTCTTAGTTTTATAATGTAGAAGGGTGTTTTAATCCTTTAATTAAGATTATAGAAAGATACAAAATAAGTGACAACCTTGTTACTTGACTGTTGAAGTATATACATGTACTAGTTGTGTGTGTCTATGTAAGATCAACCTTAACCGGGAACCTGACCAGACCAGTGACGGATCCTGCAAGACCAATTCTCTCCGCGGCGTGGATTAATTTTGATATTAATAAAATATGAAACTTTATTTTATTCAGATATTTTATTTCATAACTGAGAATTATATATAAATACGAGTATACGTTTTCCCTTTCTGTAACGTGTTTTGGTCCGACAGTAAACAGTTGACGTCGAACCTTACACTTTATAGATCCTTTTACTCTTTGTGACCCTGTGTTCTCTGGTGGCCCGCCCTAGCACCAGGGAGGCGGCGTTACAATATTATACATGTCTTTTAAACCTTTATTTGACTTGAAAAAAATGTTAATATTAAAAGGTAAAAAAGCTTGTTGTTTTTTTCCCTTTCAGTGTTGATTCCCATAGATTGTAACCATTTTTTAATGCTACTTTTAATGCTACTTTAATACCATAAAATTGTAAAATGTGGATTTACAGGAATATAGCTGTTCAAAATTTTGATAAGACAATATATTTCCATGTTCATCTAGAAGGTCATTCACAGTCCATACTCCGTTTTGTGTCCAACTTCTATAATAAACACTGACGTTATCAATTTTGATGTTCTCATTATTCCATATAGATGTAGATATGACTTCCTGAAAATAGCGAGGATGTCGTAGTCTAGACATATTTTTTCCAGGCACAAATAACTTCTTTCCAAAAAACATTCTCTATTTTTTTAGTTGTTCCAAAATAATCCAACTCTGTAAAATTTATATTTTGTGTAGCAGTAAATAATTTGATCCACTTTGAATTTGAATTTAAACCATGTCAATTTTATCCCCTGTATAAAATTTCTCAAAGTAATCATTTTTAAATCAACTCTGCAGTATTCTTGACATAATAACTCCCGATTTACTTTGTCGGGTTTACCATCCCAAATGAAAGCATAAATTTTACTATTGAGTTGTTGTAGTAAATTTTCATCTGGACTTAGGATGGATAAGAACAGATGATTCAATTTTGATATAATTAAAGATTTTACAATAGTTATTTTACCAAATTGAGTAAGCGACTGTTTTGATCATTATTGTATTATACTTTCTTTTTCTTGAATTCGAGGAGCATAATTTAGATTTAAAATTCTATTCAAATCAACACAAAAAGTGATACCCAATAATTTGAAGGTACTGGAACCCCAAGTCAATCCCCACTTTACGCATATTTTATCTTGACTATATTTATTACTTCCTATCCATATAACATTTGTTTTAGCATATAATTGTAAGATACGGAGGGATGCATCTAAAGAGGAAGGAGATCCATATAATATAAGTGATGTGTCATCGGCATATTGAGACAATATAAACTCTGTATCATCTATCGTAATATCTTTAATATTATTACTATTTCTGACTAAAATGCCAATGTGTTTCTGCAAATAGCATGAAAAGGTTAGGATACAAAGGTTCTTCTTGTCTACAGCCTCTATCCACACGAAAAGAAATCTGACAGACAACAATATTGAGTTACTGTGTTGCTTATTCTTTAGTTTTCTATGTTGTGTCATTCATGTGTACTATTGTTTGTCTGTTTGTCTTTTTCCATTCTTAGCCATGGTGTTGTCAGTTTATTTTCGATTTATGAGTTTGACTGTCCCTCTGGTATATTTACGTTCGTGCATGTGTACACTATGTGGATTCATTCATAGGGATGTGCTACATTACATGTACAAAAACTGTCCCAACAGGGGATAGAGAAAGACCGCTGAAATCGACACTACATAATATTCACGATCATCATGATTTGGTGTTACAACACACTATCGACTTGTTTTACTGGTGTTAAATCTTCTGTTTCCAGGAAAAGTAATCTGGCTATTAAGTTTACTGATTATGGCCTTTTTAGGATTGTGACATTTTTTTCCTGCACGAGTGTGGATTCGAATGATGGTGATGCATGCATAGAAGGAGACTCTACAGCCGATCTCGCTTCTTTTTTTGAGTTTTTGTTTTTCCCTCAGGTTTTTGTTTTCCTTGGTTTATATCGTCTCAATGGATTTATAAAATAAATAGCCATACAATGTTCATCAGAAAATTTACAATACGACATTCAACAGTCCACAAAATACTTCACAGAAAACTAAACACACAACAACACAAACACAACGAAAATCCAGGAGTAAACTGGTGTGCCCCGAATTGAGAAGCAGTTTCTACGTATTTTTCGAGAATACTGCATTTGTAGGTAAAATCAATAATTTATCGTTTTTTCCTCTGTCAAAATTTAATTGTGTTACCGATTTCTAGTATGATTCCTGTATTAACTCAGAAATATGACAATTGTTAACCATTCGGTTGATGTGTTTGACTTTCCATTTTGAAATATTCTCGTCGTTCGGTATTTTGTGATTTTATTATTTTCGTATCAGCTTAAACACTTATACTACATACCTTATAGGTTCTGTTGGCTTTAATGTTTTAATATATTCTTTCTTAAACGGTGACCACTGTTGATACAAAAAGAAATCGAACGTCATAGCCTTAAAGTCTTTGTATAAGTCCTTTGGATAATAATAGAAGTACTCTAACGTGCTTGAATAGATATTACCAACCATGGGTGTGACTAATAATTTTGGATTTTCTGTCAATCTTTGGAGTAACGGTTGTAGCCAGCCTTTAAAATATAAATAGATATTTGTTTATGTATTGACAATATAACATGAAAAAATAAAGATAAACTGTAACTGAATAAACCATATTTTTTTAAAACTTTTTAAACAACCGCACATCACACATAACTTTAGAATAACATTTTTTTTTATCATAATGATTTTGAAAATGTTCATTGAGGTCGGTTGCAAAACATAAAGCATAATACGGGTTTCGATACAGTGGAATCATTATTATTCGTTGGATACTAATGTTCGTGGGTGTTGTGGGTAAATGCGAACAACGAATTTTAATGATCTATGAATTACATTTTTTTATAGGCGAACATGCAAGTTTTCCTCTATCCACAAAAATAGGTACCCATTAGAAAAAAAATATTCCCCTTAAAAAAAACGTTAAGCGGCGGTTTGCTGTTCAATTTTGGCAATCTCTTAATTATTATTAGTTCAGAAAATATAAAACTTCTGCTCAAAATAAACTCACTATGGGACGAAATTTAACTAAGCGCTATAACTACAAACAATTACTGTCTTGGTTCAGGACATGGAACAAAACAAAAAAAACAACATATGGTTGGGTTAAACAATGTATTATATTACCTCTCAACCAGCCCCTTATACACTCGATAAGAAAATTAATAAAAACTCACTAAATATTCAAGGCCTATAATTTGATACATCAGGATGACACGCGCTTCTTCGTCATTATACTCCCCAGTGTCGTATTAGACCTTTTCAACAATTGTCTACACCTACAGTTGAGCTCGACTACAACAGGTAAGATTTGAGGGGTCGTCTCAAAAATAAAAATTGAAAATAATACTCTACATCACTATTAGAGATGTAATGCTTGAAATTTTTTTGATTGACAATGATATAACTTTCCAACAGTGTAAAATGGAATGGATTTTTAAATTTAGAAGGAAAAACAAAGATCAACTCATTTTCTGTACGGTGAAAAAAAACCAAGATAAAAAAACCCCAAAAAACAGCGATCTCTGATCGACTAAAAAGGAATCAAATATGATGACAAAGCATACTTTCCACCCTTTGAAGGCCGTACACAGTATCAACAGTTTCAGGACATGGTTCAGGCGCACAAAACATGCGACGGGGTTTTACTTATTATATAAAAAAAACTCCCTTATGCATGGTCAGAGAACAGACGAAAGTTAAAAAGAATCATTAGTACGAAAAAAAATAAACGATTATAAAATCGGCAAAGATTTGTCAGGGAAAAAAAAGCGAAACATTTATGACAATAAAATAAAATATAGCAATGCCAGTGTAACATGTAAAACTAACGATACTTGATCAACACGTCCCCATTAAACGCTGTTGCTAAGCCTTCCCGCTTCTTGCAAGAAACTCGGATGTCATTTTGGAGAACAGGGGAATGGCTCTACGATAAAAAGGACAACGTCTGGTTTTTATTCTGTACACGGTCAATTATATTGGACAATTAGTTCGCGAGGACGACCATATAATTAAATGAAGGAAAAATAAGTCATTGCACTCCCAACCCCTGCTTAGCACTATCCAAAATGAATTTACAATGACAAAGCTATATAGTAACTAGTATGTTGAATTATAAATTCCATACACAGGTATGTACTGCTTAAATGTTGATACAGCTCCCCTTATTTTCAAGAAGGAAATACACCAATTTTAACAAGGTATCTTGATCTTTTCCTTCGACCTTTGAAATCAATATGCTTTCATCCCTCCCAAAATTAAATATGAACATCGGGTAAGGTTTAGATCGTTAAAAAAGTCTCGACCGTGTTAACAAGTGTGATAACAGACAGTCCAGTAATAATGTTTCAGAAATTCTCAGAAAAACTATTACAGATACACATTTATTCTTATTGGCATGCGGCATAATCATAAAGTTGAAGAGAAAACTGATCAGGATGCGGAATGATCGCAGTAGTTTTTTAATCAATTCAACGTGAAATGTCGTGAAAATACATGTAATAAGAATATTGTATGATAGAGAAATATTTGTAGATAAATATAACCGCCAAACCGAATTTAGATGTCGTAATGATAATCAGACGGTTTTTTCTTTAAGACGAGCCCTCCATTTTATCTGTAAACTGTAGGTGTCATAAGTCGGTGTCGAGAGTTGTTGAAAAGGTCTATTAATAAATAATAAAACATATAGAAGGCCACTGAAAACGTCGGGCTGTTAATCATTAAACAAAATAATGTGTTGTAACCTATGATACTGGTCCATGAGGTAGCAGAAATCGCTATAAGTAAAACAACACTGAATAGCACCGCATCAAAAGAGGGACGAAAGATACCAGAGGGCAGTCAATTTCATAAATAAAAAATAACTGACAACGCCATTGCTAAAAATGAAAAAGACAAACAGACAAACAATAGTACACATGGCACAACATAGAAAACTAAAGATTAAGATTAGGATAAAAATATTCTCGCAGATATATTGTGTATACTGAAAGCAAGATCAAAATTCTCCTGAATTCTATTTTTTCGACAGGTTAAGAAATAGACTGTCCGCTGCTGTACTTCGCAACAATGTCATGGTTCGTGTAGGATGACAGGATCGTCTGTTTTGTCCGAATTGATTGATTTTAAAAGAATTTCGAAGGAGAACAAATGACAGAATCAAGTTGAATTTTGTTTATTAAGATAGACAAAGAATACATTTAGTTTGTGCTAAATGATGTTCATATTTTTATTTGTTATCATTTATCATTTAAGAAAACAACAAAGTCACATAAAATATATATCGATAAGTTTTAGCAAATCAAAAACGCATGCTACCCTATTTCATTAGATAAGAAAATGATTCAATATCATAAACGTAGTAACATAAGCACAATTTATAAATAGTTATTTACTATACAATATTGAACGAAAGCTGAACACAAATAATTGGTATTGTCCGATTTAGTAATTTGAAATTGTTAAATCAAATGTTTTTCAAACGCATATCGATGTATATTTTATGTACTGGTGAATATGCCATATAAACCTGCTGTATTTGTTTGCACCTGTCATAAGTCCGGGACCTATAGTTCAGTGGTTGTCGTTTGTTGATGTGGTTCATAAGTGTTCATCGTTTCTCTTTTTTTGTGTTGATTAGACCGTTGATTTTCCTGTTCGAATGGCCGTATTTTAATTTTAAAAATTGTAACTTGGATGTACAGTTGTCTCATTGACACTAATACATCATCTACTTATACTTCTTATATATATTTAAAAGTAATTCATTGATAACATTTGGTTACCTTCATATACTTCAGAATGAGAGTCCAGAAGGGCAAAATGTGTTGTTTTCACTAAGTCAACTGCTTTCTGGCATGCAGCCATTTTTCCTAGGCTTTTGTGCAAACGCATTATTCTTACTTTAGGAAGGTATGAAACATATAAATCAAGCCTGTATTTCAAATCATCTGTAAAATAAAATGATATTAGTTCACTACAATTATACGGATAAATATAGATTCTACCACTGCATCGAATGTGATACGGTATTTATCCACTCGAGACATTAAATTTTCAAATTTAAAACGAGAGGCTCGCCGAGCGTTTTAAATATTTAAAATGTAATTGTCGAGAGTGGATAAATATCGTATTACACGAGATTTGGTATTGGAATCTGTTTCTCTAATGAATTTCAGATAATAAGAAATAATAATAACTTAATATAAGAAAGGCTAAATAGTTTTACTTTCAATTGCAAAAGATGGTAAATTTGTGCACAAACATTTAAAGCCTATAACCGTTAGCAGTTTTCGTCATTTCCAAACACAAAATATGTGATTTTCTACCTACCTTCTAATGATCCGTCATCCACTAGCACAATTTCTTCCAAAATAGTATGAGGGGTTCTGTCTAAAACACTATGTACAGTTCTGATCAGTAAGCTCCAAGCTTCATCTCGAAATGGTATTATCACTGTACATGGATCCAAGTTCTCGTTATAAGTTATACTTTTACACCTGACAAACATATTTGGACATGTGTTATCTAATAAGCCAACCTCTTCGGTTTGATTTTCTAGTATGATTGTAGACATTATTATTTTGAACATACATGAGACCGTAAGGTTTCTTGTTTGAAATGTTTTACGTTTGTCATTTCAGGGCATTCTGACTATGTTGTAAAGGTACGATAACTTATAGTTGTTAGTTTCTTTGTCATTTGGTCTCTTGTGGGGAGTTGTCTCATTAGAAATCATATCACATCTAATTTTAAAGAAATAGTTGTTAGTCTTCATGTAGTTATGCATGCTATAAATGGTACAACATTCTGAGACTTAACTAAATATCTTCTCAGAACAATTTAGAATTTTACAATAGATACGTCTCTTTTTGTGACTAGATCCCCAAAACTCAAAACTCAAATGTAAAAGTTGGAAATTAAAAGCGGTTACCAGGAGACAGGAATCACAAGACATCGATTTTTAGCTCAAGAATCTTTCCATTTAAAACACATAATTACCTGGGATCGACTATGTTTGGGTCTAAAGTTCTGTGCACAGAGATTAGATCAGATACGTATAGATTCATACGGTGTTTCTTTATACCTTCGTCGTATATTTTTTTATCCTTTGGTGATAACAATGTCAAATTTATTCTGACTCCATTCCCCATCTCACCTGAAACAATACAGGAAACATATGATCTTAATGTAAACATGTCAATGATCAATCTATGTTGTTGTTCAAGAAGGTCATTAAAGTGTAACCGAATTTATCATTTTACCGATAAAACTATTATTAATCAATATTCTATAAGCATTTAAGCAGCATATACGCAGCATACAAGCAGCACCCAAATACAATTAAGTTCCAAATATATACTGGCTTTCAAAGCTGCACAAAACTCCTTACAAATATAGATTTCTTCAAGCCATTGTTCCACTACTAAACTATCTATTCTTCTTTCTTATACACTTGGTGCAACAACAAAAATTGTAATAAATTGTCCAAATAAGGCCTTTGAAAATAGCGAAATCAACTACTTTTGGAGTGTAAAAAATTCGTTCGAATTTATTGATACATTGCATGCTTATATTGGTGATTTCGAATCTGTTAAAAGTTTAGATTTCTTACCCTATATACCACTTTGCCTTATACATGTTATAATCTTATTAAGAAAACAGTCGGAATGCGAATTTATATGTTAACACTTTTTTAATTCATTTTTTAGTAACAACAAACAAAAGAACTATGTCAGTTGAATCTGCTTTATTTCTATAACTACCTTTGTATATTTATTAGATAACATTTTTGTTCGCTTTGGAGATTCCGTATATCGTCAGGTAATCGGAATTTCCGTGGAAAATAACTGTGCACCACTTATTACAGACTTATTTCTGTATTGTTATGAGTTACAATTTATGACTAAAATCCACAAAGACAAAGCGAAACAACATAGCTGACTCAATAATTTAATAACACTTTAAAATATTAAGACGATTTATTGGCTCCCAATAATAACGACTTTAGTATGTACACTAAAGAGATTTATCCTACCGAACTGACTTTAAATAAAGCGAATACTAACAATTAACAAAGATGCCCTTTCCTGGATCTTGATATCTGTATCTTAAACGGATAGCTAAAAACCAAAATTTATATGATAAAGGAGATGATTTTTTTATTTCCTATTGTTAATTATTCATTTGTAGAGGTTGACGTTACCTTGTCTCGATCTTATGGTGTTTATATATCTCA